>NW_027442699.1:0-86674 GCF_048569485.1 Anomaloglossus baeobatrachus | reverse complement strand
ATAGAAGTTCCTTGCTGGGCTCCCTTTTGTTGGGACCAGTCTTTCGAAAACAACTGGATGAAATTGTTAAGGAAGCTTTTGGCGGGAAGAGTTCTTCCATGCCACAATCCCAAATCAGGAAACCTGTCCAGGGCAGGATTCAGCGGAGGTTTTCGTTCTTGCGTTCCTCCATCTGAGCGTTTTCTAAGCCCTCGGCCTCGTCCACTAGTTCGGCCAAGGATCGTAAAACCCAAATGGCGCTCGAAGCCGCGTCTTCAGAAACCGCAGGAGATGCTGCCACTAAGTCAGCTTCCTCCGGGCTATCTGGCCACGCCAGCAACGTCCTTGGTCGGTGGCAGGCTCTTCCACTTTGGCGACGTATGATTTTATCACGTCTCCGATCAGTGGGGGCGGGATTACATCTCCATGGCTACAGGATAGATTTCTATCCACCCGCCAAACAGATTTTTTCTGTCAACTCCCCCCTGTTCCAAGGCCGCCGCCTTCTCACAGGCCGTGGCATTCTTGCAGGCCAATGGAGTAATTGTACCGGTTCCCAATTGGGAACGGTTCTGAGATTTCTGCTTAAATCTATTCCTAGTCCCCGTAGAGGGCAGGTACTTCCGACCTGGATCTCAAGCTTTTCAAGCATGTTCAGGTGCGGCGTTTTCACATGGAGTCTCGGTCTTGTTCCAGGTGTTTTCACCGGATCAATTGATAACCCAAGGACATTCCCTAGCATCCATCGACATCAGAGATGTCTATCTGCATGTGCCAATCGCAGCTTCTCACCAGCGTTGGCTACGTTTTGCAATCGGAGTGGTCCAATTCGTGGCTCTTCCCTTGGGGTTAGCCACGGCCCCTCGAGTACTCTCAAGGTTGGGGCAGCTGTGATTAGGGTCCTGCACCCCTAGAGGTTGGCAGTGATCTTTTGCCCTGAACGGCCTTCATCCAGTGCAGACTCTTAGCAGAGTGCCTCGCTCACTCTCGCCACGCTAACCAATTCGGGTGGCTTGTCATTCTGTCCAAGACCACTCTGACTTCGAACCAGAAGTTCACGTACCCAGGGACGCAATTCGAGACTCTGTCGGCACTTGTGAAGCTGCCCTTAGTCAAACAGTAGTCCCTCTGCTGGCGGTCGACGTCGTTCCATCAGGCACCGAATACAGGTACTGGATCATATAGTGGCGTCAATGGAAGCGATTCCCTTGCCCAGTTTCTCCTCCTCGGAGGCTGGATATTTTCCGCTGTTGGAACAAGCGAACTTCCTCCTTCCACGGGGTGGTGGCTTCGCCACAGACCAGGGGCTCGTTTCAGTGGTATCTTCGGCCACTCTGTCTCAGGGACGCTCCTTCCTGGCCCCGTCCCGGGTGATCCTCACCAGGATACTAGTCCATCCGACTGGGGAGCAGTGTTTCTCCACCATGGAGCGCAGGGCGCTTGGACTCTGTCCGAATCAGCCCTCTGGATCAATGTGCTGGAAATCAGAGCTGTGTTTCTAGCTCTCTAAGCCTTTCACCATCTGTTGGCGGCTGGGCACATTCGAGTCCAGTCAGACGGTGTGACAGCGTTTACCTACATCAACCTCCAGGGCGGCACACTCAGCCGCCTGGTAATGTTGGAGGCTCAACGCATTCTTCAGTGGACGAAGGACTCCTAGTCCACCATATCCGCAGCCCACATCCCAGACGTGAAGACTGCGAGGCAGATTATCTCAGCTGTCCATCCGCGGTCCACGATCCTCAGGTTTTTGCGGCAGACGCACTGGTGCATGTTTGGTCCCAGCTTTGTCTGTCTTACGTGTTTCACCCTCTAGCTCTTGCCCAGAATCCTGCGCAAGATCAGTAAGGAGGGCCGTCGGGTCATTCTCATACTCCAGACTGGCCCAGGCAAGCTTGGTACCCTGACCTGCTCCATCTGTCCGTAGTGTTGCCATGGCATCTTCCGGACCGTCCAGACCTTCTCTCAAAGGGTCCGTTTTTTCCGCCAGAATTCTGGATTCTCAGATTGACGGCGTGGCTCTTGAGTCCTGGATCTTGACGACTTCTGGTATCCCTCCTGAAGTCATCTCCACTATGACTCGAGCTCCGAAGTGTCCTTGGCCTTTTGGCCTTGCCGACCCTCCTGTCCCTTCTACAGTCCGGTCTACAGCTTAGGACTATCCCTCTTTAAGGGACAGCTCTTGGCTCTGTCAGTGTGTGCCAGCGGCGTATCATCCGGCTGGCTCAGGTGCGCTCCTTCAAGGGCGCATCTCACATTATTCCGCCTTACCGGCGGCCTATGGAGCCCTGGGACCTTAATCCGGTCCTCACGGTTTCCGGAAACCCCCCTTTGAGCCTCTCAGGGAGGTTTCTTTGTTTCGTTTTTCACAGAAAGTGGTCTTTCTAGTGGCCATAATTTCCCTCAAGAGAGTCTCTGTTTTGGCTGCACTCTCTTCTGAGTCACCCCCTTTTTTGGTTTTTCATCAAGACAAGGTGGTCTCCGTCCGACTCCGGACTTTCTCCCTAAGGTGGTTGCTGCTTCCACCTTAACCGGGGCATTTTCCCTGCCTTCCTTTTGTCCGGCTCCTGTTCATCGCTTTGAAAAAGCGTTGCATATCCTAGATCTGGTGCGGGCGCTCCGGATCTTTGTGTCTCGTTGTGTCTTGTGTCTTTGTGTCTGTTATTAGGCGGTGCACCTCTCTCTGGTGCTGACCACTAGTCAGCGTAGCGGTCTCTCGGCATCTACGCCGACCCTGGTTCGTCTTAGGTCGGCCATTTCCGATGCCTACCAGTGTACTCAAGTGCCTTCCCCGCCTGGGATCAGGGCACACTTGACCAGAGCTGTCGGTGCCTCTTGGGCTTTCAAGCACCAGGCTACGGCTCACCAGGTCTGTCAGACTGCCACTTGGATTAGTCTGCATACCTTTTCGAAGCACTACCCAATGCAGGCTCATGCTTCAGCAGACGCGGGCTTGGGCAGACGCTTTTTTCAGGCGGCTGTCGCCCATTTGTGAAGTTAGGTTTCGCCTACTTCTCAGTTTGTCTGTTTATTCCCACCCATGGACTGCTTTAGAACGTCCCATGGTTTGGGTCTCCCATAGGAACGATAAAGAAAAAGAGAATTTCTTCGGCGCTCCATTGGGAGACCCAGACGATTGGGTGTATAGCACTGCCTCCGGAGGCCACACAAAGCATTACACTTAAAAGTGAAAGGCCCCTCCCCTTCTGGCTATACACCCCCAGTGGGATCACTGGCAGCTCAGTTTTCAAGCTTTGTGCGAAGGAGGCACACATCCACGCATAGCTCCACTGTTTAGTCAGCAGTAGCTGCTGACTATTTCGGATGGAAGAAAAGAGGGCCCATATAGGGCCCCCAGCATGCTCCCTTCTCACCCCATTTCCATTGGAGGTGTTTGTTAAGGTTGAGGTACCCATTGCGGGTACGGAGGCTGGAGCCCACATGCTGTTTTCCTTCCCTATCCCCCTGAGGGGCTCTGAGGAAGTGGGATCTTACCGGCCCCCAAGCCCTGAGGCCGGGCTCCATCCACAGACCCATAGAACCTGCTGGATACGGAGCTGGGTACCATTCAGGGACAAGGCCCTGCAACATTCAGGTACTCTGTGTCCCCGTTTGGACGGCCGTGCACAGTCCAGACTTGCTGGGTGTGCTAGTGCGCCGGGGACTGTAGCGCTGCGCGCTGGGGTTACAGTCACTCTGAGTGACTTTATGTGTTGGGGACTGCATCGCCGGCCGCCCCTGGAGCGGCGGCGCGGCTGAGACTTGTAGTGCGCCGGGGACTTAGCGACGACCGTGCTTTTACGACGGCGTCGCTTATAAATTTAGTCCCCGGCTTTTGCGGCCTAGCTCCGCTTCGTTCCCGCCCCCTCCCTGTCAATCAGGGAAGGGGAGAGACGCTGTACGTTAGTCAGCGCCGAGGGCTGGAGTCTTATTTACATACTCCAGCCCTCTCACTGAGCACAGTGGGGCGCAGGTTTCCCGCTCTTTGTCTGCACACGCCCAGGGCCCGCCCCCCTCCATAGGACGCCGGCAGCCATTCCTACATGCAGTCTGGCTGGAGAACGGACGCAGGCTCTGGGAAACCCAGACAGGGGATTTCTGGCGACCACACACCCGCGTTAAGCGGGCGGTAAGCAGCACATTAGTGCTGGCCCCACTAGTGCCACAGTGTTGTATTGGTGTACTTTTTTCTCTGTACCATATATATATATATATTGCACTGTAAGGTCGCTTCTTGGCTGTATACCCTATCTTGCTCTGAGGAGACGACAACATGTCATCCGCAAAACGCAAGGGTGCCAAGACACAGGCTGTGTACGCTGCTTGTGCCGCTTGTGGGGCTGATCTACCGGCAGGTTCCAAAGACCCCCATTGTGTGCAATGTTCGGTCCCTGTGCCACTTCGTCAGCCGGAGTCTGTGGAGGTAGTGACCCAGGCAGAGTCGCCGGTGAACCCTGTCCCGGTGACGGGGACAGAGTTCGCAGTTTTTGCTGACAAGATGTCTGTCACTATGACAAAGATCCTAGAGACCTTGCAGGCCAGGACCATGGACACTGCTGCGGCAACGTTCCCCGGTCCCCCTCAGCTGGAGTTAATCCGTGCATCAAGGGGGTCCCAGGCATCTCAGGCTGAAGGCTCTGACTCAGATGACAGTCCCAGGCAGCCTAAGCGAGCTCGCTGGGAGAGACCCTCCACGTCATCACGTGGATCAGGGTCTCAGCGAGAAGAGTCTCTACATGATGACACAGAGGAGGGTGATCAGGAGTCTAATCCTGAGACCGCTCTCAATCTGGATACTCCTGATGGTGACGCCATGGTAAATGACCTTATAGCGGCCATCAATAGCCTATTGGATATTTCTCCCCCTGCCCCTTCAGCAGAGGAGGCAGCTGCACAGCAGGAGAAGTTCCATTTCAGGTATCCCAAGCCTAAACTGAGTACTTTTCTGGACCACGCTGATTTCAGAGAATCAGTCCAGAAACACCATGCTTATCCAGACAAGCGTTTCTCCAAACGTCTTAAGGATACACGTTATCCCTTTCCCCCTGACGTGGTCAAACGCTGGACCCAGTGTCCAAAGGTGGACCCCCCAATCTCCAGGCTTGCGGCTAGATCCATAGTTGCAGTGGAAGATGGGGCTTCACTTAAAGATGCCAATGACAGACAGATGGACCTTTGGTTAAAGTCTGTTTATGAAGCTATCGGCGCGTCGTTTGCTCCAGCATTTGCGGCCGTGTGGGCACTCCAAGCCATTTCGGCTGGTCTGGCACAGGTGGACTCTATCATATGTCCAGCAGTGCCGCGAGTGTCGTCCCTAACCTCGCAAATGTCTGCGTTTGCGACTTACGCTATCAACGCTGTCCTGGACTCTACGAGCCGTACCGCAATGGCGTCTGCCAACTCTGTGGTTTTGCGCAGAGCCTTGTGGTTAAAGGAATGGAAAGCGGATTCTGCTTCCAAAAAATGTTTAACCAGCTTGCCACTATCTGTAGACAGACTGTTTGGTGAGCAATTGGCTGAAATCATTAAACAATCCAAGGGTAAAGACTCCTCCTTACCCCAGCCCAGATCAAGCAAACCTCAACAGAGGAAGTGGCAGTCGAGGTTTCGGTCCTTTCGAGGCTCCGGAAAGACCCAATTCTCCTCGTCCAAAGGGACTCAGAAGGAGCAAAGGGGCTCAGATTCCTGGCGGGCTCACTCACGCCCCAAGAAGGCAACCGGAGGCACCGCTTCCAAGGCGGCTGCCTCATGACTTTCGGCCTCCTCCCTCCGCATCCTCGGTCGGTGGCAGGCTCTCCCACTTTTGCGACATTTGGCTGCCACAGGTCAAAGACCGGTGGGTAACAGACATTTTGTCTCACGGGTACAGGATAGAGTTCAGTTCTCGTCCTCCGCCTCGGTTCTTCAGAACCTCCCCACATCCCGACCGAGCAGATGCCCTTCTGCAGGCGGTGAGCTCACTAAGAGCAGAAGGAGTGGTGATCCCTGTCCCTCTGCAGGAACAGGGGCAAGGTTTTTACTCCAATCTCTTTGTGGTTCCAAAAAAGGACGGCTCGTTCCGTCCTGTTCTGGACCTAAAGCTGCTCAACAAGCATGTGAACGCCAGGCGGTTCCGGATGGAATCCCTCCGCTCCGTCAATGTCTCAAGGAGATTTCCTTGCATCAATAGACATCAAAGATGCTTATCTCCACGTGCCGATTGCTACAGAGCACCAAAGTTTTCTACGTTTCGTGATAGGAGACGACCATCTCCAGTTCGTAGCTCTGCCATTTGGTCTGGCGACAGCCCCACGGGTTTTCACCAAGGTCATGGCGGCAGTGGTAGCAGTCTTGCACTCTCAGGGACATTCGGTGATCCCTTACTTGGACGATCTACTTGTCAAAGCACCCTCTCAAGAGGCATGCCAACACAGCCTGAATGTTGCGCTGGAGACTCTCCAGACCTTCGGGTGGATCATCAACTTTTCAAAGTCAAATCTGTCACCGACCCAATCACTAACGTACCTTGGCATGGAGTTTCATACTCTCTCAGCGATAGTGAAGCTTCCGCTGGACAAGCAGCGGTCACTACAGACAGGGGTGCAGTCTCTCCTTCATGGCCAGTCGCATCCCTTAAGGCGCCTCATGCACTTCCTAGGGAAGATGGTGGCAGCAATGGAGGCAGTCCCGTTTGCGCAGTTTCATCTGCGTCCACTTCAATGGGACATTCTCCGCCAATGGGACGGGAAGACAACTTCCCTGGACAGGAAAGTCTCCCTTTCCCAGACGGCCAAGGACTCTCTGCAATGGTGGCTTCTTCCCACATCATTATCACAGGGAAGATCCTTCCTACCCCCATCCTGGGCAGTGGTCACGACAGACGCGAGTCTGTCAGGGTGGGGAGCAGTTTTTCTCCACCACAGGGCTCAAGGGACGTGGACTCAGCAGGAGTCCACCCTTCAGATCAATGTTCTGGAAATCAGGGCAGTGTATCTTGCCCTTCTAGCCTTTCAGCAGTGGCTGGAAGGAAAGCAGATCCGAATTCAGTCGGACAACTCCACAGCGGTGGCATACATCAACCACCAAGGAGGGACACGCAGTCGGCAAGCCTTCCAGGAAGTCCGGCGGATTCTGATGTGGGTGGAGGACAGAGCTTCCACCATATCAGCAGTTCACATCCCGGGCGTAGAAAACTGGGAAGCAGACTTCCTCAGTCGCCAGGGCATGGACGCAGGGGAATGGTCCCTTCACCCGGACGTGTTTCAGGAAATCTGCCGCCGCTGGGGGGTGCCGGACGTCGACCTAATGGCGTCTCGGCACAACAACAAGGTCCCGACCTTCATAGCGCGGTCTCGCGATCAAAGAGCTCTGGCGGCAGACGCCTTAGTGCAAGATTGGTCGCAGTTCCGGCTCCCTTATGTGTTTCCACCTCTGGCACTCTTGCCCAGAGTGCTACGCAAGATCAGATCCGATTGCGGCCGCGTCATACTCGTCGCCCCAGACTGGCCGAGGAGGTCGTGGTACCCGGATCTGTGGCACCTCACGGTCGGCCAACCGTGGGCACTACCAGACTGACCAGATTTACTGTCCCAAGGGCCGTTTTTCCATCGGAATTCTGCGGCCCTGAACCTGACTGTGTGGCCATTGAATCCTGGATCCTAGGGTCTTCAGGATTATCACAAGGGGTCGTGGCCACCATGAGACAGGCTAGGAAGTCCACTTCTGCTAAGATCTACCACAGAACGTGGAAGATTTTCTTATCCTGGTGCTCTGCACAAGGAGTATCCCCCTGGCCATTCGCGTTGCCTGTCCTTCTTTCCTTCCTGCAATCTGGGTTGGAAAAGGGCTTGTCGCTCGGCTCCCTTAAAGGGCAAGTCTCGGCACTATCCGTGTTTTTTCAGAAGCGACTAGCACGACTTTCTCAGGTGCGCACGTTCCTGCAGGGGGTTTGTCATATCGTCCCTCCGTACAGGCGGCCGTTAGATCCGTGGGATCTAAACAAGGTCCTTGTTGCTCTCCAGAAGCCGCCCTTCGAGCCTCTGAGAGAGGTTTCACTTTCTCGACTCTCACAGAAAGTGGCCTTTCTGGTAGCGGTCACGTCTCTTCGGAGAGTGTCTGAACTAGCAGCGCTGTCATCTAAGGCTCCCTTCCTGGTGTTCCACCAGGACAAGGTAGTGCTGCGCCCCATTCAGGAGTTTCTCCCCAAGGTAGTATCCTCTTTTCATCTTAATCAGGATATCTCCTTGCCTTCCTTTTATCCGCATGCAGTTCATCGGTATGAAAAGGATTTACATTTGCTAGATCTGGTGAGAGCACTCAGAATCTACATTTCCCGCACGGCGCCCCTGAGCCGCTCGGATGCACTCTTTGTCCTTGTCGCTGGTAAGCGCAAAGGGTCGCAGGCTTCCAAAGCCACCCTGGCGCGATGGATCAAAGAACCAATTCTTGAAGCTTACCGTGTTGCTGGGCTTCCGGTTCCATCAGGGTTGAAGGCCCACTCAACCAGAGCCGTGGGTGCGTCCTGGGCATTACGACACCAGGCTACGGCTCAACAGGTGTGCCAGGCAGCTACCTGGTCGAGTCTGCACACTTTCACCAAACATTATCAGGTGCATACCTATGCTTCGGCGGACGCCAGCCTAGGTAGAAGAGTCCTGCAGGCGGCAGTTGCCTCCCCGTAGGGGAGGGCTGTCTTTGCAGCTCTAACATGAGGTATTTCTTCGGCGCTCCATTGGGAGACCCAGACGATTGGGTGTATAGCACTGCCTCCGGAGGCCACACAAAGCATTACACTTAAAAGTGTAAGGCCCCTCCCCTTCTGGCTATACACCCCCAGTGGGATCACTGGCTGCTCAGTTTTCAAGCTTTGTGCGAAGGAGGTCAGACATCCACGCATAGCTCCACTGTTTAGTCAGCAGTAGCTGCTGACTATATCGGATGGAAGAAAAGAGGGCCCATATAGGGTCCCCAGCATGCTCCCTTCTCACCCCACTTGCGGTTTGTAAGGTTGAGGTACCCATTGCGGGTACGGAGGCTGGAGCCCACATGCTGCTTTCCTTCCCCATCCCCCTGAGGGGCTCTGTGGAAGTGGGATCTTACCGGTCTCCAAACCCTGAGGCCGGGCTCCATCCACAGACCCAGAGACCCTGCTGGAGGAGCTGAGTACAGTCAGGGACAAGGCCCTGCAACGTTCAGGTACTCTGTGTCCCCGCACAGACAGGCCACGCACACTTCAGGCTTGCTGGGTGTGCTAGTGCGCCGGGGGCATTAGCGCTGCGCGCTCGCGTTAGAGTCACTGCAGCTTAGCTGAGTGATTTTATGTCTTGGGAACTACCGCGCCGGCCGCTCCGGGAGCGGCGGCGCGGCTGGGACTTGTAGTGCGCCGGGGACTCGCGCTGCCCGCGCTTTTACGGCGGCAGCGCTCATAAATCCAGTCCCCGGCTTTTGCGGCCTAGCTCTGCTTCGTTCCCGCCCCCACCCTGTCAATCAGGGAAAGGGAGAGACGCTGTTCTATAGTCAGCGCCGAGGGCTGGAGTCTTATTTACATACTCCAGCCCTCTCACTGGGCACAGTGGGGACGCAAGTTTCCCGCTCTTGGTCTCAACACGCCCAGGGCCCGCCCCTCTCCACAGGACGCCGGCAGCCATTCCTGCATGCAGTCTGGCTGGAGAACGGACACAGGCTCTGGGGGACTCAGACAAGGGACTCTGGCGACCACACACCCGCGTTTATGCGGGCGGTAAGCTGCACATAAGTGCTGGCCCCACTAGTGCCACAGTGTTATTTGGTGCATTTTTTCCCTGTACCATATATATTTATATTGCACTGTACAGTCGCTTCTTGGCTTATACCCTACATTGCTCTGAGGAGACAACAACATGTCATCCGCAAAACGCAAGGGTGCCAAGGCACAGGCGGTATGCACTGCTTGTGCCGCATGTGGGGCTAATCTACCGGCAGGTTCCAATGACCCCCATTGTGTGCAATGTTCAATCCCTGTGCCACTTCGGCAGCCAGAGTCTATGGTAGTAGTGGCCCAGGCAGAGACGCCTGTGAACCCTGCCCCGGTGACGGGGACAGAATTTGCAGTTTTTGCTGATAAGATGTCTGTGACTATGACAAAAATCCTGGAAACCTTGCAGTCCAGGCCAGTTACTCAGACCATGGACACTGCTGTGTCTATGCCCCCCGGTCCCCCTCAGTTGGAACTAATCCGTACTTCAGGGGGGTCCCAGGCATCACAGGCTGAAGACTCTGACTCGGAGGACAGTCCCAGGCAGCCTAAGCGGGCTCGCTGGGAAAGACCCTCGACGTCATCACACTGGTCAGGGTCTCAGCGAGACGAGGCTCTGTATGAGGAGACAGAGGTGGGTGATCAGGAATCTAATCCTGACACCGCTCTCAATCTAGATACCCCTGATGGTGACGCTATGGTAAATGACCTTATAGCGGCCATCAATAGACTGTTAGATATTTCTCCCCCAGCCCCTTCAGCAGAGGAGGCAGCTGCACAGCAGGAGAAGTTCCATTTCCGGTATCCCAAGCGTAAATTGAGTACTTTTCTGGACCACTCTGACTTCAGAGAATCAGTCCAGAAACATCATGCTTATCCAGACAAGCGTTTCTCCAAACGTCTTAAGGATACACGTTATCCCTTTCCCCCTGACGTGGTCAAACGCTGGACCCAGTGTACAAAGGTGGACCCCCCAATCTCCAGGCTTGCGGCTAGATCCATAGTTGCAGTGGAAGATGGGGCTTCACTTAAAGATGCCAATGACAGACAGATGGACCTTTGGTTAAAGTCTGTCTATGAAGCTATCGGCGCGTCGTTTGCTCCAGCATTCGCGGCCGTGTGGGCACTCCAAGCTATTTCAGCTGGTCTGGCACAGGTGGACTCTATCATACGTCCAGCAGTGCCGCGAGTAGCGTCCCTAACCTCGCAAATGTCTGCGTTTGCGACTTACGCTATCAACGCTGTCCTGGACTCTACGAGCCGTACCTCAATGGCGTCTGCCAACTCTGTGGTTTTGCGCAGAGCCTTGTGGTTAAAGGAATGGAAAGCAGATTCTGCTTCCAAGAAATGTTTAACCAGCTTGCCACTATCTGGAGACAGACTGTTTGGTGAGCAATTGGCTGAGATCATTAAACAGTCCAAGGGTAAGGACTCCTCCTTACCCCAGCCCAGATCAAGCAAACCTCAACAGAGGAAGTGGCAGTCGAGGTTTCGGTCCTTTCGAGGCTCGGGCAAGCCCCAATTCTCCTCGTCCAAAGGGACTCAGAAGGAGCAAAGGAGCTCAGATGCCTGGCGGGCTCACTCACGCCCCAAGAAAGCAACCGGAGGAACCGCTTCCAAGCCGGCTGCCTCATGACTTTCGGCCTCCTCTCTCCGCATCCTCGGTCGGTGGCAGGCTCTCCCACTTTTGCGACATTTGGCTGCCACAGGTCAAGGACCGGTGGGTAACAGACATTTTGTCTCACGGGTACAGGATAGAGTTCAGTTCTCGTCCTCCGCCTCGGTTCTTCAGAACTTCCCCACATCCCGACCGCGCAGATGCCCTTCTGCAGGCGGTGGGCTCTCTAAGAGCAGAAGGAGTGGTGATCCCTGTTCCTCTTCCGGAACAAGGGCAAGGTTTTTACTCCAATCTCTTTGTGGTGCCAAAAAAGGACGGCTCATTCCGTCCTGTTCTGGACCTAAAGCTGCTCAACAAGCATGTGAACGTCAGGCGGTTCCGGATGGAATCCCTCCGCTCCGTCATTGCCTCAATGTCTCAAGGAGATTTTCTTGCATCGATAGACATCAAAGATGCTTATCTCCACGTGCCGATTGCTACAGAGCACCAACGCTTTCTACGTTTCGTGATAGGAGACGACCATCTTCAATTCGTAGCTCTGCCATTTGGTCTGGCGACAGCCCCACGGGTTTTCACCAAGGTCATGGCGGCAGTGGTAGCAATCTTGCACTCTCAGGGACACTCGGTGATCCCTTACTTAGACGATCTGCTTGTAAAAGCACCCTCTCAAGAGGCATGCCAACTCAGCCTGAATGTTGCGCTGGAGACTCTCCAGACTTTCGGGTGGATCATCAACTTTTCAAAGTCCAATCTGGCACCGACCCAATCACTAACGTATCTTGGCATGGAGTTTCATACTCTCTCAGCGATAGTGAAGCTTCCGCTGGACAAGCAGCGGTCACTACAGACAGGGGTGCAGTCTCTCCTTCAAGGTCAGTCGCACCCCTTAAGGCGCCTCATGCACTTCCTGGGGAAGATGTTGGCAGCAATGGAGGCAGTCCCGTTTGCGCAGTTTCATCTGCGCCCACTTCAGTGGGACATTCTCCGCCAATGGGACGGGAAGTCAACATCCCTGGACAGGGAAGTCTCCCTTTCCCAGACGGCCAAGGACTCTCTGCAATGGTGGCTTCTTCCCACCTTATTATCACAGGGAAGATCCTTCCTACCCCCATCCTGGGCAGTAGTCACGACAGACGCGAGTCTGTCAGGGTGGGGAGCAGTTTTTCTCCACCACAGGGCTCAGGGTACGTGGACTCAGCAGGAGTCCACCCTTCAGATCAATGTTCTGGAAATCAGGGCAGTGTATCTGGCCCTACTAGCTTTCCAGCAGTGGCTGGAAGGAAAGCAGATCCGAATTCACATCCCGGGCGTGTGTCTTGCTAAATTCTACTAAAAAGGGGGCTGAAAGCCCGTACTTACGAAGTGCTCACTTATATCCTAATCAGGCACGAATACTAATATTCTTTATAGCAAGATACTATTTATTTTAATAGCACATGAATATAATCAATGGTACATAGGCATTTAGAATCTTATAGTCATAGAAACTTATACAATAACAGAAATATGCATCAACATTACCGTTATGTTGTAGCAATCCTTTCACATCGGAGGGAACTCGAGTTAAGATAAGGAATCAACATGGCATGGCATCACAGGAACAGTGAGTACGTACACTTCAATGTCCTGGAAGGTATTTCCCTACCTTAAGCGAGTTCCGTGTATATTTTATAGGAAAATATTGTAGGTTGTGTCTAAATGGTCACCAGCATATGACAGCTGAGTCATGTTCATGTAACTTGACCACAAAATGTTGTAGGTAACGGCAGCTTCCTGCACATTTCCAGCACATCCTGTCAGTTGACAACTGGCTGACCACAGTTTGACCAGTGTTAGTGAAATATTGCAATGAGCCGTAAATTTCATCCTTAAAACTGTCTTTAAGCTAACCACAAGTTTCCTGTAAGTGGAACTGTAAATGTTACTTCCTTTATCTTCAACTGCTTCAAGACATATATTCCTTGGTCATCATTTTGGCCCTCCAAAGGACATCTTCTTTGATACTGAATTATTGATGGATCAAATAATATCTGGGATCACTCCTATCTTATGATTATGATTTGATTCCTATCTAATCACACATTCTTTCAGTCATATCACATTGGTATCACAATCGGTCCTTGATCCCAGGGATTATTTTCCATCATCAGTATTCCACTAGAAGAAGATCACTCGGAATATACCATACCATAACCAAGAAATATCGCTTTTAATAGGACACTAACATTGACTTTGCCACAGATTTTGATTTCTTGGTTTGTTTGGATAAACTTGAATCACAAATATAATCACTTTCACTACTATGTATATTAAAACTAAAAGCAATATTATCTGAAAAACTCCCTGCAAAAGCCCCATTACCCATCCTCCTAACCCCTTAAACCAATTTGCAGGGTTTAGGAAGGAAAAGGTATTCGCCCACCAACTATCTTTATTTACATCATTATCTTTTTGATATTTATCTCTTAATTTTTGTATGTCATTTAACTTTGCTCGTAATTGTAGCTGTCCTTTAGGATCTATGTAATGGCAACAGGCGGGGCCTATTATCTGACACATACCCCCTTGGGCTGCTGTTAGGTAATCAAGTACCAAAGTATGCTGGTTAGTAACTATAATCAACTGCTGCTGTACAGCTACAGAGGTGTTTACTATATCCAAAACTGCAAAAATTTGATCATCCAGATAATCAGTAGACTCTACTAATTTATCCCACATTTGCATTATCATTGGATATAGGAAAAAAGTACTGAAAATCTTATTCGCTGTTCCCATTTGTACCACATGGGGTCGCCCTGATTCCCTTGGTTTATTATCTGCAGCTCTCTTGAATATCATGTGTTTTGGCAAAACCTGAGCATCTAATTGATCATAAGGTACTATAAAGGTAGCTGGGGTCAAACGAGCTAAAGTACAGCTTCCCTTGACTCCTACTGGGAGCCATTTATAGGCATTATACCCACATACCCAATACATTCCTCTAGGTAAATCCCATAAAGCCGAATGTTGCAAAACTAAACGATGAACCAAATCAACGAAAATACTAACATTTGATAACAAACACCACCCGGGCTGTTGTCCAATTGGGCTACAGTATCCTACATTAGGGTTATTACAGGTCGGATCATTTGCTCGATATTCAGAGTAATCATTACACATTAAATTTCCCGATATGTTACTACAAGTTTCACTAGTCCCATTTATGAACATATTGGCATAAGGCCATAGCATATCATGAATTGTTCTTTCCACTAAGCTGGGTTTAAAAGCATCTAATGTATCTACAGTTGTCCCAAAACTTATTTTTATATTCTCCATAGGGATGAATCCCAGGTTAGTCAGTCCAGTCTTATTTCTTGGTACCCAAATTCCTCCCTTAAAAGCCAGATATTGTAAATTGGTGATTGTTCCACTCAAATTGCCTTGCCACCATGGAAGATTGATCCATCCCACTACGGGAATGGGTACTGTAGTATTCCATAGTCGAACATTCCGAGTGTCTTTATCAGCAAGTTGATCAGAACAACTTTTCCACTTTAGGATTTCCTCCATCGATACCGGGATAGCCAGATAAGGGATACTGGTGGCTGTAACCGGAGAATGTGTACAGATCCAGCAATCTGTGTGTTGACTACTGTTCAGCGCATCCGTTAAAATGTGATGGTGCATCAGAAATTTATTCGCCACAGGTTTCTCCTGATGTAGACTTGTCCATCCAACGACCAAAGAGGCAAACATCAAACACAGGAATTTCTCCATCTCCTCACTATCGAGCTCTTCCCAGTAACCGATACTATGGATTCCGCTTATTTACAACACCATCTGCAAATAAAGATACACTATTATTCTCGTAAATAACATTTTTCTTGTGGGACATATTCCCACTTCTCCACTCCTGGTCTCATTATCAGGAGAGTACGATCTTTTCCGACCGCTATTACCTCTGCCTCTGAGGGCGGTCCTTGGAGGTTTTGAATCCATATTTTTGCTCCTACATTTGTAATATTAGAGGATCCAAAACCTTTAGTACCCTGTATTGTTAATTCTACTGGGGCAGTTCCTTCTCTTATCTCAGACAAGTTTATTGGAATTATCAACATCTGAGCCACCTTCTGGTGTTTCACCAAGATCAAAGGTTCATTTCCCAAATTTAACATCAGTACCTTGATTTCTCCCTGATAATCTGCATCTATTACCCCTCCCACCACTATGGCTCCTTTTAACGCTAAACTAGAACGAGTGGCTATTTGACCATAATGATCCTTTGGCATCTGGCAACCCAATCCTGTTGAAATTGGTTTTACCTTACCTGGGGGTACCACGACAGTTTCCAAGGTACTGAGGTCTAAACCTGCTGAATAAGGTGTCACTCTTTCTGGGAGTTTTGCCTCTTCTTCCACTTTCCAGTAAATGATTGTACTCACTACGTGTGCCTCATGAATAGTAAGATTTGGTGTCAACATCCTCATGAGAGGAGTCATAGAATCTGTGATAGGTCTATTGTTTATTATCTGTAGGGCTTCACTGAGATTGTCTCTCCATTGTCCATACTGTTTGTCTGATTGATTTACTTTTTTCAAGGTGGATTTCAACAACCCATTCATTCTTTCCACCAGACCAGCAGCCTGGGGATAGTATGGCATATGATACACCCATTGAATGTTATGTTCTTGGGCATAATCTTTTATCTTCTGGCCAATAAAATGAGAACCATTATCTGATTGTACCTGCAATGGAACTCCATAGTATTGAGTGATGATTTCTAAAGTTCTCTCAGTACTCCACTGGGTTGCTGCCTTACAGGGAAAACCCACCATCAAACCTGAGTATGTGTCTACTGCAGTGCAGACGTATTTACACCCTCTACTTTCTGGCAATGGACCAATGAAATCCATCTGCCAAATTTGTGCAGGTAATTGTCCTCGACCTATGTGTCCCATTACTGTATGTGGAACCTCCCTCTTTTGTGAATGTTGGCACACTGGACAGTGTAGAATGGTTTCTTTAATGATATCAAGAGTAAGAGGCACACCCCTTTCCTGAGCCCACCTGTAAGTGGCTTTTTCTCCCAAATGTCCACTTTTCTGGTGTGCCCAAACAGCTGTACCTTGCAACCATGCCTCTTTTTCCTTGTCACCTGTTGGACTGACTTGTCTGATGGCTGCTGCTTTATCTGCTTCTGAATTAAACAAACGTTCAAGTGAGTTAGTAGGGACATGAGCATCGACATGAAATACAGTGGTCTTGGTAAATTGAATAATCTCTTCAATCTCTTGCCACACTTCCTTGCCCCAAATCTCTTTTCCATGAATTAACCAATTGTGTTTTTTCCATCCCATCATCCATGTGGCTAATCCATTTGCTACTGACCAGGAATCAGTAAAAAGATGACACTCTTTTCCTTGTTCAAAAGATAATGCCAAGAATATGGCATAGAGTTCTGCATATTGACTACTTTTGCCTTCCCCTTCTACTGACAGAAATTTTTCCAATCTGGGATTATATGCAACACTTTTCCACAACCTTTTCCCACTCACATAACGGGCTGATCCGTCTGTGAACCATGCATGTGTTTGTTGTGGTTCAGTTAAATCTTCATATGCTTTCCCCCACTTCACCGGGGACTCCTCTAGCATGGCAGCTTTGCTGGGAAAAGATGTTTCCTCAGCTACCTCTGCCACTTTCTCATGTAGAGTGGCGATCCCGCCTTCTCCCTTCTTGGCCCTTTCTGAAATGTACCATTTCCATTTAATGATACTTTGCTCCTGGGCATGCCCCACCCTATTGGTTTTAGGATTGGACAACACCCACTGCATTATGGGTATTGCTGGTCTCAGCAATACCTCATGTTCAATGGTTAATTGTTCGGTCTCTACCAGAGCCCAATAACAAGCTAACAATTGCTGTTCAAAAGGAGTGTATTTTTCTCCAGCATCTGGTAATTTTCTATTCCAAAATCCAAGAGGAACTCTTTTTCCCCCTTGTTTTTGCCAAAGTGACCAATTGGCATACATATGTTGAACTGACACATGCAGCTCCACGGGTCCTGACAACATTGGCCATAGATCCACGGCTTGTTGTATCGCTTCCTTGACCATCTCAAACGCATTTTGCTGTTCCTCTCCCCAGTGGAACTCATATTTTTTCCTCGTTACTTTGTACAAAGGAGCCAACATTTGTCCCAAATGAGGGATATGTTGTCTCCAAAAACCAAACAATCCAATATAAGACTGAGTCTCTTGTTTGGATTTAGGGACCGGGAAATTAATAATTTTCTGTCTGGCATTGGGCAAGATCTCTCTGTGCCCCTTGTTCCACTGAATCCCAAGAAATTTTACCACCTGAGACGGTCCTTGAACCTTGGCATCATTGATTTCCCATCCTTTACTTCTCATATGAGCAATCAGTTTTGTCAATTGATCTTTCACACTTTGCTCATCTTGTCCTTGTATCATTATATCATCGATATAATGTGAGATCTGCATTTCTGATGGTAGATCAAATCCATCCAAATGCTCTGCCACCGTCCGGTGACAGATTGTGGGGCTATGTAGCCATCCTTGGGGTAACCTGGTAAAGGTATATTGTCTTCCTAACCAAGTGAATGCAAATTGATCTTGAGCCTTCTCTTCTATAGGTATAGTAAAGAAAGCATTTGCCAAATCAATTA
Organism: Anomaloglossus baeobatrachus; assembly: GCF_048569485.1. Taxonomy (NCBI): domain Eukaryota; kingdom Metazoa; phylum Chordata; class Amphibia; order Anura; family Aromobatidae; genus Anomaloglossus; species Anomaloglossus baeobatrachus. The sequence continues at coordinate 68,695 of NW_027442699.1, read as the reverse complement.
CTGCATACCAAGTTCCGGAGTGAGTCTGAATATTTTCCACAATCGTTATTGTATCCGGAACTGCAGCTGTCAAGGGAGGAGTATTCTTGTTTAACTCCCTATAATCAACTGTCATGCGCCAGGAGCCATCACTCTTTTTAACTGGCCAGACAGGATTATTCCATGTGGTAGTAGTAGGGCGCATTACCCCAGTTTCTACCAATTCCTTAATGGTTTCTCCTATCTCTCTGTGACCTCCTGGTATTCGATATTGTTTCATAGCTACCATTTTTGTAGCTGGAGGCACATGTACAGGGGGCATTTTGACTTTGCCCACCACCACTGGTCGCATTTCCTTATGACAAGACTTAATCCCAAAGGAGAATTTTCCTTCTGTTAGATTAAGAGTCATCCCTTTTAGGACATCAATTCCCAAAATATATTCTGGTATAGGAACTACCAGCACCGTATACTTCTTGATAGGTAAATTACCTATCTTCAAAGCTACCTGTGTCTGAACCCCAGTGATCACTTGACCACCTAGTCCAGCAATTTTTACTCTAGGTCCTTTTATTTTTTCTGGGTTTCCATGAATTAAAGTAGCCTCCGCCCCCGTGTCAATCAAAGCTGGGACTCTTTGAACATTTCCCCCTTTCCAATGTATGCTAAGATTGACGTAGGGACGTTCGTCCCTTTTTATCATTAGGGGGGCTTGGCTGGCTACCTATAGTAAATCACTTCCTTCTGAACTTTCATTTACACAGACTTCAGTCTGTGCATTACCCCTTCCTTCCGTGACCTTTGTGGCCACGGCTGCAGCCAGTTCTTCCCATGGATAAACTGACTGAAAATCTTCCCAAGACACTTTCTTTGGGGTTTTTTCCCCTTTTCCCTCTGATTTCTTTACCTTGGGGGTTTTTGAACCCCCTTCCATATTTGTAGTGGTCACTTTCTTTGCAGATAGAACTTTCTGTTTGTACAACTTCCATAATTCTCCTGTCTCCTTTCCATCAATCCTTTCCTTATTGATCCCGGCTTTAAGCAAAGCCTGGAACATGTCTTTGCGAGACACCCGTGGGGCCTCCCCTACTGATTTCCCTTTCCAATCAGGATTGTTTGGCTTACTGTTACCAACATGGCCTCCAGGGGATGATTTATCCCACTGTCCCATATCCTGTAACTCCCTCATCCTCCCTAGAACTACACCGATTGATTCTCCAGTCAGTGCTACAGTTAAGGTTAAAATAACTGTTTTATATGCTGGAGGAGCATGTTTAACCAGCCTATTTCTTATGCTGGCTGTTAATGGGTACTGGAGATAATCATCATCCATTCCCAAAAGAGGAAGAGCATTTCTCATTGCCTCTTCCTTCAGCCTTTCCATACCATCTTTTAAGGTATACCAAGGTTTATCATTGATAGGAAAGTCTGCTTCTGATGGGTATTTGTCCAGAAAAGCATGGGCTAAGATCATGATTAAGTTTTGAGTACCATGCTCATTATGATCAACAAAATAATTTTTTATTGATCTCTGAATTACTGGGTCCCGAGACATGGTGACAAATTTTGCCACGTCTCCGGCGTCAAAGTGCACTCCACCTCCTCCGAGATCGTGCACCCTGACCAACCAGGGAATTTCTCCTTCTCCTGGTTTTTGTCTAAACTGTGTTAAAATGCTATCAACTTCTCCCTGAGAGTAATCTTCAATGGTTACTCGATTTTTTACATGAGGAATCGTTCTCTCATTTGTGATGGCATTACCATCTTCGTCATATTGCAGATTCCCCTGACCATCCCGGACATGTTCCCGGATGATCTCATTCTCTGTCCTCTCTAAGCGCCTCCTCACGGGATTAGCCTGAATCTTCCCTTTATGGTAATCCTCCTCATCAGATGATGAAGATGAATCCCACACATCCCCATCCCAAGTATCGGGATCCCAGTTTACAGAAGCTGAGGCGATACTTTTATGTACTTTGGTTTTATTTACTTTTCCTCTTCTTTTCTTGTACTTATTTTGAGCGATTTTTACGGCAGCTTTTTCTGCCACATTCTGATAATGTTCCAATTTATCCTTCAACAGTCTGGTATTACATTCCAGAACTGTTTTCTGGCCACCTAATTCTATCATCTTTTGTTCCATTTGGGAACATTTCTTTTGCATCTTTAGATTACGCTCATGCATCTCGCGATATGCACTTGCCAAAATCCAGATGCGCCGTCCTAAAGACACTACATCACCTGCTTTCACAGGGACACCACTGAGTACATTAACAACATCAGTAATCTCACTACCCTTGAGCTTATTCTGCCATTGTTCTGCCAATCCACAATTGACCAATTCATGTGCTATAAGATTGTAGGGAGCCTCAGTCCAGCCGGGGATCTCCACAACAACCTCCTTAACATTATCCTTACGTTTTCTGAACATTTTGACACTATGCAAAAAGATTGAAAAATATCTGGAAATTTGCCAAATATATGTTTTTAACTTCTAAATTACAAAAATTCGTTAATTACTTCTAATAGAAGTAATCCTGCCGACTACGCCAATTTATGTCTTGCTAAATTCTACTAAAAAGGGGGCTGAAAGCCCGTACTTACGAAGCGCTCACTGATATCCTAATCAGGCACGAATACTAATATTCTTTATAGCAAGATACTATTTATTTTAATAGCACATGAATATAATCAATGGTACATAGGCATTTAGAATCTTATAGTCATAGAAACTTATACAATAACAGAAATATGCATCAACATTACCGTTATGTTGTAGCAATCCTTTCACATCGGAGGGAACTCGAGTTAAGATAAGGAATCAACATGGCATGGCATCACAGGAACAGTGAGTACGTACACTTCAATGTCCTGGAAGGTATTTCCCTACCTTAAGCGAGTTCCGTGTATATTTTATAGGAAAATATTGTAGGTTGTGTCTAAATGGTCACCAGCATATAACAGCTGAGTCATGTTCATGTAACTTGACCACAAAATGTTGTAGGTAACGGCAGCTTCCTGCACATTTCCAGCACATCCTGTCAGTTGACAACTGGCTGACCACAGTTTGACCAGTGTTAGTGAAATATTGCAATGAGCCGTAAATTTCATCCTTAAAACTGTCTTTAAGCTAACCACAAGTTTCCTGTAAGTGGAACTGTAAATGTTACTTCCTTTATCTTCAACTGCTTCAAGACATATATTCCTTGGTCATCATTTTGGCCCTCCAAAGGACATCTTCTTTGATACTGAATTATTGATGGATCAAATAATATCTGGGATCACTCCTATCTTATGATTATGATTTGATTCCTATCTAATCACACATTCTTTCAGTCATATCACATTGGTATCACAGCGTGGAAAACTGGGAAGCAGACTTCCTCAGTCGCCAGGGTATGGACGCAGGGGAGTGGTCCCTTCACCCGGACGTGTTTCAGGAAATCTGTTGCCGCTGGGGGGTGCCGGACGTCGACTTAATGGCGTCTCGGCACAACAACAAGGTCCCGACTTTCATGGCGCGGTCTCGCGATCAAAGTGCTCTGGCGGTAGACGCCTTGGTGCAAGATTGGTCGCAGTTCCGGCTCCCTTATGTGTTTCCACCTCTGGCACTCCTGCCCAGAGTGCTACGCAAGATCAGATCCGATTGCAGCCGCGTCATACTCGTCGCTCCAGACTGGCCGAGGAGGTCGTGGTACCCGGATCTGTGGCATCTCACGGTCGGCCAACCGTGTGCACTACCAGACCGACCAGACTTACTGTCCCAAGGGCCGTTTTTCCATCGGAATTCTGCGGCCCTGAACCTGACTGTGTGGCCATTGAGTCCTGGATCCTAGCGTCTTCAGGATTATCCCAAGGGGTCGTTGCCACCATGAGACAGGCTAGGAAGCCCACGTCTGCTAAGATCTACCACAGAACGTGGAAGATATTCTTATCCTGGTGCTCTGCTCAGGGAATGTCTCCCTGGCCATTTGCATTGCCGACTTTTCTTTCTTTCCTGCAATCTGGGTTAGAAAAAGGTTTGTCGCTCGGCTCCCTTAAAGGGCAAGTCTCGGCGCTATCCGTCTTTTTTCAGAAGCGTCTAGCACGACTTTCTAAGGTGCACACGTTCCTGCAGGGGGTTTGTCATATCGTACCCCCGTACAAGCGGCCGTTAGATCAATGGGATCTGAACAGGGTACTAGTTGCCCTCCAGAAGCCGCCTTTCGAGCCTCTGAGGGATGTTTCACTTTCTCGACTATCACAGAAAGTGGCTTTTCTGGTAGCGATCACATCTCTTCGGAGAGTGTCTGAGCTAGCAGCGCTGTCATCCAAGGCTCCTTTCCTGGTCTTCCACCAGGACAAGGTAGTGCTGCGCCCCATTCAGTTTCTCCCTAAGGTGGTATCCTCTTTTCATCTAAATCAGGATATCTCCTTGCCTTCCTTTTGTCCTCATGCAGTTCATCGGTATGAGAAGGATTTACATTTGTTAGATCTGGTGAGAGCACTCAGAATCTACATTTCCCGCACGGCGCCCCTGCGCCGTTCCGATGCACTCTTTGTCCTTGTCGCTGGTAAGCGCAAAGGGTCGCAGGCTTCCAAAGCCACCCTGGCTCGATGGATCAAAGAACCAATTCTTGAAGCCTACCGTTCTGCTGGGCTTCCGGTTCCTTCAGGGCTAAGGGCCCACTCAACCAGAGCCGTGGGTGCGTCCTGGGCATTACGACACCAGGCTACGGCTCAACAGGTGTGCCAGGCAGCTACCTGGTCGAGTCTGCACACTTTCACCAAACATTATCAGGTGCATACCTATGCTTCGGCGGACGCCAGCCTAGGTAGAAGAGTCCTGCAGGCGGCAGTTGCCTCCCCGTAGGGGAGGGCTGTCTTTGCAGCTCTAACATGAGGTATTTCTCTACCCACCCAGGGACAGCTTTTGGACGTCCCAATCGTCTGGGTCTCCCAATGGAGCACCGAAGAAGAAGGGAATTTTGTTACTTACCGTAAATTCCTTTTCTTCTAGCTCCTATTGGGAGACCCAGCACCCGCCCTGTTGTCCTTCGGGATTTTTGGTTGTTTTCGGGTACACATGTTGTTCATGTTCAATGGTTTTCAGTTCTCCGATGTTACTTCGGAGTGAATTTGTTTGAACCAGTTATTGGCTTTCCTCCTTCTTGCTTTAGCACTAAAACTGAGCAGCCAGTGATCCCACTGGGGGTGTATAGCCAGAAGGGGAGGGTCCTTACACTTTTAAGTGTAATGCTTTGTGTGGCCTCCGGAGGCAGTGCTATACACCCAATCGTCTGGGTCTCCCAATAGGAGCTAGAAGAAAAGGAATTTACGGTAAGTAACAAAATTCCCTTCTTCTCTACCCACCCAGGGACAGCTTTTGGACGTCCCAATCGTCTGGGTCTCCCAATGGAGCGCCGAAGAAGAAGGGAATTTTGTTACTTACCGTAAATTCCTTTTCTTCTAGCTCCTATTGGGAGACCCAGCACCCGCCCTGTTGTCCTTCGGGATTTTTGGTTGTTTTCGGGTACACATGTTGTTCATGTTCGATGGTTTTGAGTTCTCCGATGTTACTTCGGAGTGAATTTGTTTGAACCAGTTATTGGCTTTCCTCCTTCTTGCTTTAGCACTAAAACTGAGCTGCCAGTGATCCCACTGGGGGTGTATAGCCAGAAGGGGAGGGGCCTTACACTTTTAAGTGTAATGCTTTGTGTGGCCTCCGGAGGCAGTGCTATACACCCAATCGTCTGGGTCTCCCAATAGGAGCTAGAAGAAAAGGAATTTACGGTAAGTAACAAAATTCCCTTCTTTGTTACTTACCGTAAATTCTTTTTCTTATAGTTCCGTCATGGGAGACCCAGCACCCTCCCTATTGCCTGTTGGCAGGTTTCTTGTTCCGTGTGTCTTCACCGGCTGTTGTTGTTGCAGACAGAGGTTCCGGTTGTTCCGGGTTTTACTCTGTCTCTACTTGTGAGTGGATGTCCTCCTTCAGCTTTTGCACTAAACTGGCTAGGACTGGCTAGCAGGGGGTGTATATGCTAAGAGGGAGGAGCTACACGTTTGAGTGTAGTACTTTGTGTGTCCTCCGGAGGCAGAAGCTATACACCCATGGTTTGGGTCTCCCATGACGGAACTATAAGAAAAAGAATTTACGGTAAGTAACAAAATTCTCTTTTTCTGTCTCAAGATAGCTGATTGATAGCATAATGAGCTAAATTGACCCACATCTAAGCACAAACCTTCCTATATAAGTAAACCTTGCTAAGGGGAAGCATTTATCATTATTATTATAAGACAATGTACACTCTGCCTTGCATCCACATAAAGTGACAGATTAAAGCTAATCTACCTGTGTAACAAAGCTTATAGTTCTCAAGACCTCATCATACAAAATGAGGCCATTGCAAAAGTACCTAGAAGCAACTCTGCTAATAGATAAGCTGGGCTACACAGGCAGACTGGGAGGCAGAACAAGATGGTGAAGAGAAGCTGGAGTTGGCTGGGGGAGGGGCCGTATGAGGGCGGGAAACAGGGCATCCACCGCCCACACTGTGATGCCTGGAGGCTGAGCGGTGGGCGGAGTCGGGGGCGGAACGGCCGGCAAGCCAATACCGTTGCAGCGGGGGGCGTGGCTGGGACGCAGGGAGACTAGGCCGAGACCGGGGCTTAAATTTTCAGCCGCCCGAGGGGGAGAAGGTAGGGGAGAGACTGTCCTACCTGACATCTGCGGTGCCGCTCCAGGGATGGTCCGGTGTGCAGGCAGTGGGCTCTGCACTTGCCTGTGTGCAGCGCACACCTGAAGGTAAGGCTGTGGGCTTCAGGGACGCGGGGAGAGGCGTCTAGAGAGGCAGAGAGGTGGACGCCTGATGGAGGGAAGAAGCTCTTCTGCGACTGTAGGCAGCGATGTGGGCCCCATCCGAAAAGGTGAAAACGCTGCGGGGGTCCAACCTCTTTAGCTTGTCCCTGTGCGCCCTTTGGAGTAATACCGCACGGTGGATCAGGGGTGCCCATGTAGGATCTGCCCCACATGCACTCCCGGGAGTGGTACCACGGGAATGGACGGGGGAGAGGGCCCGACACCTCAAACCTCTGCGACCCTGGGGAGTAGTACCCACAGGGCTGGAGGGAATGAGGGTGAACATAGGCGACACCTGCAGAAACAGAGAAAAAGGAGAATGAGAGCGATGAGCGTCGCCGAAAAAAATGACAAATACGCAAGAAAAATGTAGCTGAGGGGGGCCGAGATGGCCCACATCAGCCTCCTACGACACTAAGCAAAAACTGATTTGAGTCCGCCTCCGGCTCAGGGTGTATACTGCTAGGGAGGAGCTAACTTTTTTTGTCTACTTAGTGTCAGCCTCCTAGTGACAGCAGCAGCATAACCCACGGTCCTGTGTCCCCCAATGAAACGAAAGAGAAAAGATTCTTCCCTCTTACTTGTTGATAATAATTGTACCCGTGGAGTACCCTTTTCTGTCTGGTACCCCATTTTTATATTATAGTCCAGAAAATCAATTGCCTCCCGATCTGCCTTATAGGTTAGTTTGATGTTATATGGGTTATTGTTCAACCAAGTCATGAAGCTCTGCAGTTCAGGACCGGTACTTCTCAAGATAATAAAGATGTCATCTATCTTACCACCTAGATGTAAAATTAATAGATTAGGGATAAGCCAAATGGACGACAATGTTTTAATTTTGTTACATACATTTTTCCTTCCTGAGTCCTCTGATACCATACCAAAAAAATATTCAATGCACATGGTTCAAAAGATAGATTTTCAGCTTAGTTTCTCCTTGATGAAAAATGAACCTTGAAATGGTAGCCTCATTTTAACCAAAACCTGGTATTAATAATTGGACAAATTGAAGGACATGGCATTTGATTTACGAGTAATGCAACAACCTTTTCCCAGTTGATCAGTTTTAGACATCCTTAAAATTATCATTAGTGATGACTAGATATGGGCGAATGCTAAAATATTCGGGTTCGGATTGTTCAAATCCAATCATTTCTACATTTGTGTATTCATACCGAATAACAAACCCAACCCAGTAGTGGTCACTCAGTTCAATGAGGTCACTTGAGGTCAGGTTACCTGCGATCATAGGTGGATGACAATGGGCACCTCCAGCTGTGACCGCAAATAACCTACGTTACGTCACCACACATCGCTGCGACTCATTCTCTGCCTTAAGATCACAGCGGGTGGTCATATTCTATGCGCTGTCACTTCAGATGTAGCAGAGCTGGAATCGTTATGGGACCTCGTGTGGATTACATCAGACCTGGGTGTTTTTGGGGTTAATAAAGGAGTGAAAGAGGGTGTTGTTTTTATCTTATTTTGTGTTTGTGTTTATTTCTTTTCACTTACAGATTAGTAATGGGGGTAGGGTTTTCATAGACCCTGCCATTGCTAATCTAGGGCTTAGTGGCAGATGTGAGCTGTTATTAACCCCTTATTAGCCTGATTGCCACCGCACCAGGGGAATCGGGAAGAATCGGGTAAAGTGCCAGGATTGTCACATCTAATGGATGTGACAATCCTGAGTGGCTGTGGGCTGTTATTGTTATAACGCGCATGCTTTATTCTTATTTTCTTTATTTCTTCATCGTTCCTTATGGGAGACCCAGACCATGGGTGTATAGCTTCTGCCTCCGGAGGACACACAAAGTACTACACTAAAAAGTGTAGCTCCTCCCTCCGAGCATATACACCCCCTGGATGACAGAATCCAACCAGTTCAATGCTTTGTGTTCAGGAGGTCACACACACATGCATCCTCTTTTGATTTTTAATTAAAGAATTGGAAGAAAAGCGGGTCCATCCTGGACTCCCGGCATGTCCCTTCTCACCCCTTTGTGTCGGCGGTGCTGTTAAGGTTGATCTCAAGGCGGGAGCCTTCCATGCCGCGCTCCTTCACCATCCCCTTTGGCTCTGGCTTGAAGTGGGAGCCTTCACGGTTCTCACTGCTCTGCAGGAGACCGGTCTCCATCCGCAGCCCTTTCAGGCCCCTGCTGGACGGAGCGCTCATCCCTCAGGGACATGGCCCTGCGTCTCAAAAAGCTAAGTATATGAGACGTTATTCAGGGGTCCCTTGTGTGGGGAGAGTGTGTTATTTGAGCATGGCGGCACCAGGGGTTCCTTTGCTGTGATTTCCGGCCGGTTCTCTGGTTTTTTCCTGAGAACCGCGCCGAGGGTGCCTGCTCGTCGGCCGCATGGATAAATTTAGGCCCTGGCTTCGGCCGCGGCCTACTTTCGTTTCTCTTCCCCTGCATGTCTGTCATGCAGGGGGACAGTGCGGCGCCGCCCACCGGCCGTTCAGCAGAGGGGAGGACACTCCTCTCTGGGGAGATGTTTCCCTCCCCTGTATTTCTCCTTAGCCCTCCGGTTCCCGCTCTTGGATTAACCCCCGCCCCCCCTCCTCACTCCAGCGCCATTTTCTCAGCGTTTTCACACTGATCGGCGCTGGCTGCTGCAGCTCTGCAAGCTGTCTGGGGGTCCAAGCTGGGAATCCGGAGGGCACACAAAAACGGCCTGGTAAGCCACAACCTCTGGTTGTGGACTTTTATACACTCTCTGGGGGTCTTTCTGAAGGAGTGAATTCTTTACTACAGAGCCTCCACCTCAGCAGCATGTCTGTCACTAGGAGCAAGGCTGCAAAGCTTTACTCTATATGCACTGCATGTAAGCTCATACTGCCCGAACCGAGCACATATCCACACTGTGATGCCTGCTCTACCGTGGTGGTGCCTCAGCCTGGAGTCTCCCCAGTGGTCCCTTCGGCTGCTCCAGCCCCGGTGGCTGAACCCCCGGCTTGGGTAGCATCGTTTTCTAAAGCTATCTCCCAGTCCTTTGCCGACTCCATGGGACAGCTGTCACGGACTCTGCTAACCATGCATCAGCCCCCTTCTCAGGGTGCCTCTGCTGCTCCGACTCGCTCTGCAGAGCTCACAGAGTATGTTTCATCTGATCCCAGACCCCGTCCTCCTAAACGGAGACGCAGGGACTCTTCTCCTTCCTCGTCCCACGGCTCTGATTCACGTGCTGAATCGCAAGGCGAGGAGGATGCCTTTACTGTGGGCTCAGACGCTACGTCTATGTACCCCATTGATCTATCTGAAAGTGATGCGGATGTTAGTGACTTGATTGCGTCCATTAACTCCGTACTGGACCTTAATCCACCAGTGTCAGACGAACAAGCTTCTTTGGTAGAAAAACACCAGTTTACCTCACCTAAGAGAGCAAGGAGTACGTTTTTTAACCACTCCAGTTTTCAGGCCACTGTGACCAAACCCAGGGCCTGCCCTGACAAACGCTTTCCTAAGCGTACCTCTGATGACCGTTTTCCTTTTCCACCTGAGGTGGTCAAGGAGTGGGCTCAGTCACCAAAGGTAGATCCTCCGGTGTCTAGAATCTCAGCCCGGACAGTTGTGTCTGTGGCGGATGGCACCTCTCTTAAGGACTCCACTGACCGCCAGGTTAACCTTCTGGCCAAATCTGTATATGAAGCGGCAGGGGCCTCTTTCTCCCCGTCCTTTGCAGCAGTGTGGGCTCTTCAGGCCATCTCTGCTTCTCTGGCGGAGATGCACTCCCTCACTAGGGACTCTATGCCCGAAATGGTTGCCTTAACTTCCCAAGCTTCGGCTTTTTCATCCTATGCTATGTCTGCCATTTTGGAGGCGTCTCACCGCACAGCGGTAGCCTCCGCTAATTCCCTCGCGATCCGCAGGATCTTGTGGCTTCGTGAGTGGAAAGCAGACGCTGCTTCCAAGAAGTTTCTAGCTGGGCTCCCTTTTTCTGGGACCCGGCTGTTCGGTGAACAACTGGATGAAATCATTAAGAAAGCTACTGGCGGGAAGAGTACTTCCTTGCCACAAACTAAAACCAGGAAACCTGTCCAGGGCAGGAACCAGTCGAGATTTCGGTCCTTTTGTTCCTCTAACTGGTCCTCCTCTAAGCCCTCAGCCTCGTCCACTAACTCAGCTAAGGATTGAAAACCCAACTGGCGCACGAAGCCTCGTCCTCCGAAGAACGGAGGAGCCGCTGCCACCAAGGCAGCCTCCTCTTGACTATCGGGCCGCGCCAGCAACGTCCTTAGTCGGTGGCAGGCTCTCCCACTTTGGCGACGTGTGGTTTCAACACGTCTCCGACCAGTGGGTGCGGGATATCATCTCGCACGGCTACAGGATAGAATTTTCTTCCAGCCCGCCAAACAGATTTTTTCTGTCCACTCCCCCCTGCTCCAAGGCCGCCGCCTTCTCACAGGCCGTGGCATCCTTGCAGGCCAACAGAGTGATTGTACCGGTTCCCGCTCGGGAACGGTTCAGAGGTTTCTACTCAAACCTCTTCCTAGTCCCCAAAAAGAACGGTTCCTTCCGGCCCATCCTGGATCTCAAGCTTCTCAACAAGCATGTTCAGGTGCGGCACTTTCGCATGGAATCTCTGCGATCAGTCATTGCCTCAATGACCCAGGGAGATTTTCTTGCATCCATCGACATCAAAGATGCCTATTTGCATGTGCCAATTGCAGTTTCACACCAGCGTTGGCTCCGTTTTGTAATCGGGGAGGAACACTTCCAATTCGTGGCTCTCCCCTTCGGGCTAGCCACGGCACCTCGAGTATTCACCAAGGTCATGGCAGCAGTGGTTGCGGTTCTGCACCTCCAGGGGTTGGCAGTGATTCCTTACCTGGACGACCTTCTAGTCAAGGCTTCATCCAGTGCAGACTGTCAGCGGAGTGTCTCGCTCACTCTTGCCACGCTTGTCCAATTCGGGCGGCTTGTCAATCTGCCAAAGTCCACTCTGACCCCGACCCAGAAACTCACGTACCTAGGGATGCAATTCGAGACTCTGCCGGCACTTGTCAAGCTGCCCTTAGTCAAACAGCAGTCCCTTCATTGGGCGGTGCGCTCTCTGTTGCGGGCCCACCGTCATTCCATCAGGCACCTCATGCAGGTACTGGGTCAGATGGTGGCGTCAATGGAAGCGGTTCCCTTTGCCCAGTTACATCTGCGTCCTCTGCAGCTGGACATTCTCCGCTGTTGGGACAAGCGGACCTCTTCCTTGCACAGGCTAGTGACTCTGTCGCCACAGACCAAGAGCTCTCTTCAGTGGTGGCTTCGGCCCCTCTCTCTATCCCAGGAACGCTCTTTTCTGATCCCGTCTTGGGTAATTCTCACCACGGACGCCAGTCTGTCCGGCTGGGGAGCAGTGTTTCTCCACCACCGAGCACAGGGCACTTGGACTCCGTCCGAATCAGCCCTCTCGATCAATGTTCTGGAAATCAGAGCTGTGCTCCTAGCTCTCGAAGCCTTTCACCACCTGTTGGCGGGCAAGAACATTCGAGTCCAGTCAGACAACGCGACAGCGGTTGCCTACATCAATCACCAGGGCGGGACTCGCAGCCGCCTGGCAATGTTGGAGGTACAACGCATCCTTCAGTCGACGGAGGACTCCAAGTCCACCATATCCGCAGTCCACATCCCAGGCGTAGAAAACTGGGAGGCAGATTATCTCAGCCGTCAAACCGTGGACAGCGGTGAGTGTGCCCTGCATCCGGCGGTGTTTCGGTCAATCTGCCGCAAGTGGGGCACTCCGGAAGTGGATCTCATGGCATCCCGGCACAACAACAAGGTCCCGGTTTACGTGGCTCGCTCCCACAATCCTCAGGCCTTGGCAGCGGACGCGCTGGTTCAGGATTGGTCCCAGTTCCGTCTAGCCTATGTGTTTCCTCCCCTAGCTCTCTTGCCCAGAGTCCTGCGCAAGATCAGAATCAGGGCCGTCGGGTCATAATCATTGCTCCAGACTGGCCCAGACGAGCTTGGTACCCAGACCTGTTCCGTCTGTCCGTGGAAGTGCCGTGGCATCTCCCGGACCGCCCAGACCATCTCTCACAAGGTCCGTTTTTCCGCCAGAATTCTGCGGCCCTCAGGTTGACGGCGTGGCTCTTGAGTCCTGGATCCTGACTGCTTCAGGCATTCCTTCCGAGGTCATCTCCACTATGACTCAGGCTCGGAAGTCTTCCTCGGCCAGGATTTACCACAGGACTTGGAGAATTTTCCTGTCCTGGTGTCGTTCGTCCGGCCATGCTCCTTGGCCTTTTTCCTTGCCGACCATCCTGTCTTTTCTACAGTCCGGTCTGCAGCTAGGACTATCCCTCAATTCCCTCAAGGGACAGGTCTCGGCTCTTTCAGTGTTGTTCCAGCGGCGTATCGCGGCTGGCTCAGGTGCGCACCTTCATGCAGGGCGCATCTCACATCATTCCTCCTTATCGGAGGCCCTTGGATCCCTGGGACCTTAATCTGGTCCTCACGGCCTTACAGAAACCCCCCTTTGAGCCTCTTAGGGAGGTTCCCTTGTTTCGACTTTCCCAGAAAGTGGTTTTTCTGGTGGCCATAACTTCTCTCAGGAGAGTCTCTGATTTGGCTGCGCTCTCTTCGGAGTCACCCTTTTTGGTTTTTCACCAAGACAAGGTGGTTCTCCGTCCGACGCAGGATTTTCTCCCTAAGGTGGTATCTCCTTTCCACCTTAACCAGGACATTTCATTGCCTTCCCTTTGTCCGGCCCCTGTGCATCGCTTTGAGAAAGCATTGCATACTTTAGATTTGGTGCGGGCGCTCCGGATCTATGTGTCACGCACCGCTGCTCTTAGGCGGTGCACCTCTTTTTGTGCTGACCGCAGGTCAGCGCAAGGGTCTCTCGGCTTCCAAACCGACCCTAGCTCGTTGGATTAGGTCGGCCATATCCGATGCCTACCAATGTGCTCAGGTGCCTCCCCCGCCGGGGATTAAAGCGCACTCGACCAGAGCTGTCGGTGCCTCTCTGGCTTTTAGGCACCAGGCTACGGTTCAGCAGGTCTGTCAGGCTGCCACTTGGTCCAGTCTGCATACCTTTTCGAAGCACTACCAAGTGCATGCTCATGCTTCGGCAGATGCGAGCTTGGGCAGACACATCCTTCAGGCGGCTGTCGCCCATTTGTGAAGTTAGGTTTTGCCTACTTCTCAGCTTTCTGTTTATTCCCACCCATGGACTGCTTTGAGACGTCCCATGGTCTGGGTCTCCCATAAGGAACGATGAAGAAAAAGAGAATTTTGTTTACTTACCGTAAATTCTTTTTCTTATAGTTCCGACATGGGAGACCCAGCACCCTCCCTGTTGCCTGTTGGCAGTTCTTGTTCCGTGTGTTTTCACCAGCTGTTGTTGTAGACAGAGGTTCCGGTTATTCCGGGTTTTACTCTATATCTACTTATGGGTGGATGTCCTCCTTCAGCTTTTGCACTAAACTGGTTGGATTCTGTCATCCAGGGGGTGTATATGCTCGGAGGGAGGAGCTACACTTTTTAGTGTAGTACTTTGTGTGTCCTCCGGAGGCAGAAGCTATACACCCATGGTCTGGGTCTCCCATGTCGGAACTATAAGAAAAAGAATTTACGGTAAGTAAACAAAATTCTCTTTTTTTCCTTTTTTTATTTTTTATTTCCAAAGGTTCCGGAACATTATCCGGAGTTCCCTGAGAACTCCAGGCCCAGGTCCGGTACTAGGGTATTTTTAAAACCTCTCGGATTCTAAATTTTAGAGTCCGGGTCTGTCCATCACTAATCAATAGACAAACAAAAAAAGTGCATAGTGTTCATGTTGTTGTGTAAACAGAAATATTATATGCAAAATTAAAAATGACATGCCATACGGCAAGCAAAATCAAGAAATGCAAAAAACTAAATTATTGAGTAAATGTATTAAATAATAGTTGTATCCTAACTATAATTAAATTGTTGTACAATGTTTTTCTCCACTTTTCTTAGATAATAATCTTTTTTCTTATTTTCTCATAGGCACTTCATTCAGGGAAAAAACCCAATCAAAGTCAACATCTAAGTCACTGAGCGGGTCGAGTGAAGTACCTCAAAATTTGCAGACCACCACGGGTATGGTTTTAGCATATACAGATCTCTAAATTATGGATAAATAGAAAAAGAAACAATTAAAAATAATTTAACACAAACAGTCCCATTCTCACACCACATAAAAATACCCAATTAAAGAAAGCTGTCAAAGCTCTCATTGAGCCCAATAGGAGTCCTTGTGTCCAATCTATAAATCCAATGACTCAAGTTGTGCAAGGGCCTTAAATAGGTTACCACCTCTAACCTCTGATCTATGGCCTTTATAATTAAAGGGGTTATCCGGCTTATTTTGACTTTTCTTCATTATTACCCTATTGGGCTACATTGGGGCAGGTAAGTAGCTAGTGACCACTTACCTGCCCTGCTGTCAGCCTTTCTCCCCCGGCTCAGAGCGGTCATGTGACCGCTCCTGCCACGATTTTGCTGCTTCGGTCATTTCATGTCAACATGGGCAGGACCATGTTGACATGCAAATTTGGAACAGCATGTTGCCGCCCTGCTGGGCGGGTACAGTGTGTGGAGTCCCCGCCCCTCTTCCCTGCACCCTCCCACACATTCCTCCGCACCCCGTACTCTCCCCGCCCACGGTGTTACCGCCAGCACCAGGCCCCCTGCTCAGGATAGCAGGAGTGCCCGTGCAGTCTGTGTCCCGCTCCAGCCCCGCGGCTGCCTTCATTGCAGGCTCAGCAGCCTCTCACATTGCAGCGCAGGCAGGGATGTTAGATGACATCATTGCCTGCTGTGACGATCTTCGCTTCACTCCTGTCAGCGCTGTCAGTGCCTTCTATGCCGCTGCGTTCTCACGTCACTAGCGGTGACGTCTCGGGCGATACTGCTGAGAACGCGGCGGGCATAGAAGTCAGGGACAGATCTGACAGGAGTGAAGCGAAGATCGTCACCGCAGGTAATGATTTCATCTAACCTCCTGATAGCAGCGCTCGGCATCCCCTGCAGTGACCTGGGCTATTGATGTTAGCTCAGGTCACTGCATTACTCTCCCAGCCGACTGGTACATTGACTATGGTATGGATCGTCATGGGACCCCCTTATTGGATTATGCCGGACCTGGATTTGTTTTTCTTTTGAATAAATTGGTGAATGAGGGAATGTTTTGAGTAGTGTTTTTTCAAATAAAACTATTTTTTTTGTTGTCTATTTTTTTCTATTACTGACTGGGTTTGTGATGTCGGATATCTGATAGACGCGTGACATCACTAACCCCAGGGCTTGATGCCAGGTGACATTACACATTTGGCATCAACCCCATATATTATCCCGTTTGCCACCGCACCAGGGCACGGGATGAGTTGGGGCGAAGCACCAGGATTGGCACATCTAATGGATGTACCACTTCTGGGGCGGCTGTGGCCTGCTATTTTTAGGCTGGGGAGTGTCCAATAACAGTAGGCCTCCCTAGTCTGAGAATACCAGACCACAGCTGTCTGCTTTACCTTGGCTGGTGATCCAATTTGGGGGGACCCCATGTTTTTTGTTTTAAACTATTTATTTAATTTAAAATAACAGCGTGGGGTGCCCTCTGTTTTGGATTACCAGCCAAGGTGAAGCTGCCAGCTGTGGTTTGCAGGCTGCAACCATCTGCTTTACCCTAGCTGGCTACAAAAGTATGTTTTTTTTTTAATTATTTTTTATTTATTTTTTGGATAAATACAAGGCTAAGCACACTTTAGTGCCACATGAAAGTCACTAAAGGGTGCCAGCTTAGAATATGCAGGGGGGTAGGACATTATATGTCTTTCTCATCTATCTATCTATCTATCTATCTATCTATCTATCTATCTATCTATCTATCTATCTATCTATCTATCTATCTGTCTAACCCTCTGTTCATTCATTCATCCCTCTATTTCTCTGTCTCTATATCTATCTATTCATCTCTATATCTACTCATCTATTTATCTTTCTTGCTGCTTCCAATTTTTGCAGTCCGCAAAAAAACGGAAGACACGGATGTATCCGTGAAAAAATTGGCCATTTTTTGCGGACCGCAAAAACGGAACGGTCATGTGAATGTAGCCTACATGTGTTCCCTATGGGGGTAGGGGTCGGTACAGAACGATGGTGAGGGGGAGGTCGCTACAGAGCGCCGTGTGTGTGTGTGTGTGTGTGGGGGGGAGGGTTGCAGAGCCTGATGTGTGTGGCGCAGAGCCCGATGTGTGTGTGTGTGTTTGTGTGTGTGTGTGTATGTGTGTGGCGCAGAGCCCTATGTGTGTGTGTGTGTGTGTGTGGCGCAGAGCCCGATGTGTGCGTGCGTGCGTTGTGTGTGTGTGTGTGTGTGTGTGTGTGGCGCAGAGCCCGATGTGGGGCTGTTATTTTCATTGCTAGAGTGATAACAGATCAGGTGCTGGGGTAGAATACTGACAGGGAATGTGTGTGCAGGGGGCGGGCAGGGGACGGGGCTGGACACTGAGGCCGGGCAGTGCCAGCTCTAACTGAGGTTTTGCACAGGAAGTGGTCAGTTTGCTAGAGCAAAATGTAAACAAAGAACTGCAGAGAATAAAGGGATAATTCAATAGGAACAAAAGTTAGAAAACAAAAATAACAATGTAGGGGTGTTTTATATGACAATACAGCACAGATAAACTCAACATTTTTTGGTAAGCTAATGTCGGACAACTCCTTTAATTTGCTTCAGTCAGATTTATGGTACAATTGGAAATGTTTTGGTAGGGTTTTTAGGTCTTCCGCCTCATGCAGAGTCTTTGTTTTCTCAATGTCCCTGATGGGCTCACGGAATCCCACCTTTAACCCCCTAACCCCTGGACGATTTTTCCGTTTTTGTTTTTTGCTCCCCTTTTTCCAAGAGTCGTAACTTTTTTATTTTTCCCGTCAATCTTGCCATAAGAGGGCTTGTTTTTTGCGGGACGTATTGGTCTTTTAAGTGAAACCATGAGTTTTACCATATATGGTACTGGAAAACAGCACAAAATTTCCATGTGCGGAAAAATTACAAAAAAGTGTGATTGGACAATGGTTTATGGGGTACTTTATTCACCGTGTTCACTGTATGGTAAAACTGATGGGTGGGTGTGATACTTCAGGTTGGTATGAGTTCGTTGATACCAAACATGTTTAGGTTTACTTTTATATAAGGGGTTAAAAAAAGGTTTGTCCAAAAAATTGGAGCACTTTCTGCGGCATTTTCTGCAACTTGTAGTGTTCTCATTTTCTTTGTCGCTCCATTGGGAGACCCAGACAATTGGGTGTATAGCTACTGCCTCCGGAGGCCACACAAAGTATTACACTTAAAAGTGTAAATCCCCTCCCCTTCTGCCTATACACCCCCCGTGGGATCACGGGCTCCTCAGTTTTCATGCTTTGTGCGAAGGAGGTCAGACATCCACGCATAGCTCCACTGTTTAGTCAGCAGCAGCTGCTGACTATGTCGGATGGAAGAAAAGAGGGCCCATACTAGGGCCCCCAGCATGCTCCCTTCTCACCCCACTTTTGTCGGCGGTGTTTGTTAAGGTTGAGGTACCCATTGCGGGTACGGAGGCTGGAGCCCACATGCTGCTTTCCTTCCCCATCCCCCTTAGGGCTCTGGGTGAAGTGGGATCTTACCGGTCTCCAGGCACTGAGGCCGTGCTCCATCCACAGCCCCTGGGAATCTGCTGGACATGGAGCTGAGTATCTTCAGGGACATGGCCCTGCTACTTCAAGGTACTCTGTGTCCCCGTACAGACCGCGCACAGTCACACTACAGCATTGCTGGGTGTGTTAGTGCGCCGGGGACAACAGCGCTGTGCGCTTGTGCCATGACTAACTACAGCTTGCTGAGTGTGTCAATGTATTGGGAACTGCCGCGCCGGCCGCTGCTGTCAGTTTTACACTGCGGCGCGGCTGGGACTTGTGGTGCGCCGGGGACTTACGCGCTGGCCGTGCATATATGACGGCCGCGCTTACTACTCGAGTCCCCGGCTTTTGCGGCCTAGTTTCGTTTCGTTCCCGCCCCCAGGCCTGCCAGTCAGGGGAAGGGCGGGACGCTGTACAGAACGTCAGCGCCGAGGGCTGGAGTCTACTTTACATACTCCAGCCCTCACACTGGGCACAGTGGGACGCCACTTTCCCGCACTTTGTCTGAGGCACGCCCACGGCCTGCCCCTCTCCACAGGACGCCGGCAGCCATTCCTGTGTGCAGTCTGAGCTGGAGAAGGGAGACAAGTTCTGGGAGACCCAGACACGGGATTCTGGCGACCACACACCCGCTTTTGAGCGGGCGGTAAGCAGCACCTGTGGTGCTGACCCCAATAGTGCCGGAGTGTACATTTGTATTTTTATGCTTGCATGCTATACATTGCACTGTACGGTCGTTATTGATTCTTGGCTATATACCCTCCTAGATTGCTCAGAGGAGACAACAGCATGTCGTCCGCAAAAAGCAAGGGTGCCAAGGCACAGGCTTTCTATGCTGCTTGTACCGCATGTGAGGCTATTCTACCGGCAGGTTCCACTGACCCCCATTGTGTGCAGTGCTCGGCTCCTGTGGCACTTGCTCGGCCGGGGCCTCTGCTAGAGGTGACCCAGGGAGAACCACCTGTGAATACTGTCCAGGTGACGGGGACGGAGTTTGCAGTTTTTGCTGATAGATTGTCTGTGACTATGACTAAAATTCTAGAAACTTTGCAGTCTAGACCGGTAACTCAGACCATGGGCACTGTTGAATCATTGCTCCCTGGTCCCCCTCAGTTGGAACAACTCCGGGCTCCGGGGGTGTCCCATGCATCCCAGGGTGAAGGCTCTGACACGGACGACAGTCCCAGACAGCCTAAGCGAGCTCGCTGGGAGCGGCCCTCGACTTCATCACACTGGTCAGGGTCCCAGCAGGAGGACTCTCTGTATGATGAGGCGGAGGTAGCTGATCAGGATTCTGATCCTGAGACCGCTCTCAATCTGGATACACCTGATGGTGACGCCATAGTGAATGATCTTATAGCGTCCATCAATAGAATGTTGGATATTTCTCCCCCAGCTCCTCCAGTGGAGGAGTCAGCTTCACAGCAGGAGAAATTCCATTTCAGGTATCCCAAGCGTAAATTGAGTACTTTTCTGGACCACTCTGACTTTAGAGAGGCAGTCCAGAAACACCACGCTTATCCAGATAAGCGTTTCTCCAAACGACTTAAGGATACACGTTATCCCTTTCCCCCTGACGTGGTCAAGGGCTGGACCCAGTGTCCCTAGGTGGATCCTCCAATCTCCAGGCTTGCGGCTAGATCCATAGTTGCAGTGGAGGATGGGGCTGCACTTAAAGATGCCACTGACAGACAGATGGAGCTCTGGTTGAAATCCATCTATGAAGCTATCGGCGTGTCGTTTGCTCCAGCATTCGCAGCCGTATGGGCACTCCAAGCTATTTCAGCTGGTCTTACACAGATTGACACGGTCACACGTACATCTGTTCCGCAGGTGGCGTCCTTAACCTCTCAAATGTCTGCATTTGCGTCTTACGCGATTAATGCTGTCCTGGACTCTACGAGCCGTACGGCAGTGGCGTCCGCCAACTCCGTGGTTTTACGCAGAGCCTTGTGGTTAAGGGAATGGAAGGCAGATTCTGCTTCCAAAAAGTGCTTAACCAGTTTGCCATTTTCTGGTGACCGACTGTTTGGTGAGCGATTGGATGAAATCATTAAACAGTCCAAGGGTAAGGATTCATCCTTACCCCAGCACAATTCAAACAAACCTCAACAGAGGAGGGGACAGTCGGGGTTTCGGTCCTTTCGAGGCTCGGGCAGGTCCCAATTCTCCTCGTCCAAAAGGACTCAAAAGGATCAGAGGCGCTCAGATTCTTGGCGGGCTCAGTCACGCCCAAAAAAGACAGCCGGAAGAACCGCTCCCAAGGCGGCTTCCTCATAACTTTCGGCCTCCTCTCTCCGCATCCTCGGTCGGTGGCAGGCTCTCCCGCTTTGGCGACATTTGGCTGCCACAGGTCAAAGACCGTTGGGTGAGAGACATTCTGTCTCACGGGTACAGGATAGAGTTCAGTTCTCGTCCTCCAACTCGATTCTTCAGAACTTCTCCACCTCCCGACCGAGCCGATGCTCTTCTGCAAGCGGTGTGCACTCTAAAGGCAGAAGGAGTGGTGATCCCTGTTCCTCTTCAGGAGCAAGGTCACGGTTTTTACTCCAATTTGTTTGTGGTGCCAAAGAAGGACGGGTCTTTCCGTCCCGTTCTGGACCTAAAACTGCTCAACAAGCACGTGAAAACCAGGCGGTTCCGGATGGAATCCCTCCGCTCCGTCATCGCCTCAATGTCTCAAGGAAATTTCCTAGCATCAATAGACATCAAGGATGCTTATCTCCACGTGCCGATTGCTCCAGAGCACCAGCGTTTTCTACGCTTCGTTATAGGAGACGAACACCTTCAGTTCGTAGCTCTGCCTTTCGGGCTGGCGACAGCCCCACGGGTCTTCACCAAGGTCATGGCAGCAGTAGTAGCAGTCCTGCACTCTCAGGGTCACTCTGTGATCCCTTACTTGGACGATCTACTTGTCAAGGCACCCTCTCAAGAGGCATGCCAACACAGCCTGACCGTTGCGCTGGAGACTCTCCAAAGTTTCGGGTGGATCATCAACTTTTCAAAGTCAAATCTGACCCCGACCCAATCGCTAACATATCTTGGCATGGAGTTTCATACTCTCTCAGCGATAGTGAAGCTTCCGCTGGACAAACAGCGTTCACTACAGACAGGGGTACAATCTCTCCTTCAAGGACAGTCGCATCCCCTGAGGCGCCTCATGCACTTCCTAGGGAAGATGGTAGCAGCAATGGAGGCAGTCCCTTTCGCGCAGTTTCATCTGCGTCCACTACAATGGGACATTCTCCGCCAATGGGACGGGAAGTCGACGTCCCTCGACAGGAACGTCTCCCTTTCTCAGGCGGCCAAGGAATCTCTTCGGTGGTGGCTTCTTCCCACCTCATTGTCAAAAGGAAAGTCCTTCCTACCCCCATCCTGGGCGGTGGTCACGACAGACGCGAGTCTATCAGGGTGGGGAGCAGTGTTTCTCCACCACAGGGCTCAAGGTACGTGGACTCAGCAAGAGTCCACCCTTCAGATCAATGTTCTGGAAATCAGAGCAGTGTATCTTGCCCTACAAGCCTTCCAGCAGTGGCTGGAAGGCAAGCAGATCCGAATTCAGTCGGACAACTCCACAGCGGTGGCATACATCAACCACCAAGGAGGAACACGCAGTCGGCAAGCCTTCCAGGAAGTCCGGCGGATTCTGAGGTGGGTGGAAGACACGGCATCCACCATATCCGCAGTTCACATCCCGGGCGTAGAAAACTGGGAAGCAGACTTCCTCAGTCGCCAGGGTATGGACGCAGGGGAATGGTCTCTTCACCCGGACGTGTTTCAGGAGATCTGTCGCCGCTGGGGGATGCCGGACGTCGACCTAATGGCGTCCCGGCACAACAACAAGGTCCCGGCTTTCATGGCACGGTCTCACGATCACAGAGCTCTGGCGGCGGACGCCTTAGTTCAAGATTGGTCGCAGTTCCGGCTGCCTTATGTGTTTCCACCTCTGGCACTGTTGCCCAGAGTGCTACGCAAGATCAGGTCCGACTGCCGCCGCGCCATCCTCGTCGCTCCAGACTGGCCGAGGAGGTCGTGGTACCCGGATCTGTGGCATCTCACGGTAGGCCAACCGTGGACACTACCAGACCGACCAGACTTGCTGTCTCAAGGGCCGTTTTTCCATCTGAATTCTGCGGCCCTGAACCTGACTGTGTGGCCATTGAGTCCTGGATCCTAGCGTCTTCAGGATTATCTCAAGGGGTCATTGCCACCATGAGACAGGCTAGGAAACCAACCTCCGCCAAGATCTACCACAGGACGTGGAAGATATTCTTATCTTGGTGCTCTGCTCAGGGAGTTTCTCCCTGGCCATTTGCATTGCCTACTTTTCTTTCCTTCCTGCAATCCGGTTTGGAAAAAGGTTTGTCGCTCGGCTCCCTTAAAGGACAAGTCTCAGCGCTATCTGTATTTTTTCAGAAGCGCATAGCACGACTTCCTCAGGTACGCACGTTCCTGCAAGGGGTTGGTCATATCGTCCCTCCTTACAAGCGGCCGTTAGAGCCCTGGGATCTGAACAGGGTTCTAATTGCTCTCCAGAAGCCGCCTTTCGAGCCTATGAGGGATGTTTCTCTTTCTCGCCTTTCACAGAAAGTGGCCTTTCTAATAGCGGTCACGTCTCTTCGGAGAGTGTCCGAGCTAGCAGCGCTGTCATGCAAATCTCCCTTCCTGGTGTTTCACCAGGACAAGGTGGTTCTGCGCCCGATTCCGGAGTTTCTCCCTAAGGTGGTATCCCCCTTTCATCTCAATCAGGATATCTCCTTACCTTCTTTGTGTCCTCATCCAGTTCATCAATGTGAAAAGGATTTGCATTTGTTGGATCTGGTGAGAGCGCTCAGAATCTACATTTCCCGCACGGCGCCCCTGCGCCGCTCGGATGCTCTCTTTGTCCTGGTCGCTGGTCAGCGTAAAGGGTCGCAAGCTTCCAAATCCACCCTGGCTCGGTGGATCAAGGAACCAATTCTTGAAGCCTACCGTTCTGCTGGGCTTCCGGTTCCCTCAGGGCTGAAGGCCCATTCTACCAGAGCCGTGGGTGCGTCCTGGGCATTACGGCACCAGGCTACGGCTCAGCAGGTGTGCCAGGCGGCTACCTGGTCGAGTCTGCACACTTTTACCAAGCATTATCAGGTGCATACCTACGCTTCGGCGGACGCCAGCCTAGGTAGACGAGTCCTTCAGGCGGCGATTGCCCCCATGTAGGAAAGGGCCGTTTTACGGCCCTATCACGAGGTATTATTTTACCCACCCAGGGACTGCTTTTGGACGTCCCAATTGTTTGGGTCTCCCAATGGAGCGACAAAGAAGAAGGGAATTTTGTTTACTTACCGTAAATTCCTTTTCTTCTAGCTCCAATTGGGAGACCCAGCACCCGCCCTGTTTCCTTCGGGCTTTTTGTTTTTTCGGGTACACATGTTGTTCATGTTCAATGGTTTCAGTTCTCCGATATTCCTTCGGATTGAATTTGTTTTTAAACCAGTTATTGGCTTTCCTCCTTCTTGCTTTGACACTAAAACGGAGGAGCCCGTGATCCCACGGGGGGTGTATAGGCAGAAGGGGAGGGCCTTTACACTTTTAAGTGTAATACTTTGTGTGGCCTCCGGAGGCAGTAGCTATACACCCAATTGTCTGGGTCTCCCAATTGGAGCTAGAAGAAAAGGAATTTACGGTAAGTAAACAAAATTCCCTTCTTCTTTATCGTTCCTATGGGAGACCCAGACATTGGGTGTATAGCTTCTGCCTCCGGAGGACACACAAAGTACTACACTAAAAAGTGTAGCTCCTCCCTCTGAGCCTATACACCCCCTGGAGAGCCAGATCTAGCCAGTTCATTGCTTTGTGTTCAGGAGGCATACATCCACACATGCATTCTCATCTGATTTTTCATTTTTGGAAAGAGTTTGAAGAAAAGCGGGTCCAACTCTGGACCCCCGGCATGTCCCTTCTCACCCCACTGTGTCGGCGGTGCTGTTAAGGTTGATTCCACGGCTGGAGCCTTACATGCCGCGCTCCTTCACCATCCCTCGGGCTCTGGCTTGAAGTGGGAGCCAGCACGGTTCTCCATGCTTGGCAGGAGACCGGTCTCCATCCGCAGCCCTTCAGGATCCTGCTGGACGGAGCACTCATCCCCAGGGACCTGGAACCCTGCATCTCAGCAAGCTAAGTACCTGAGACGTTTACATTCGGGGTCCCTGTACTTTATTATGTTGGGAGAGTGTGCTGAGTGAGTTTTCTGACTTTTCCGGCCGGTTCTCTGGCTGTCGCCTGAGAACTGCGCCGATGGTGCCTGCGCGCCGGCCGCACTGCTCAAATTTAGGTCCCGGCTTCGCCGGAGGCCTACTTTCGGTTTCACTGCCCTCGCATGTCATTCATGCAGAGGGACAGTGCGGCTCCGCCCAGCGGCCGTTCTGCACAGGGGAGGGACACTCCTCACTGGGTTCATGTCTCCTCCCCTGTAAGTCTCTTTGGCCCTCCAGATCCCGCTCTCAGAGCAGGTCCCGCCCCCTCTCCTTGCTCCGGCGCCATTTTATCAGCGTTTTCTCTGCGATCAGCACTGGCTGCAGCATCCCTGCTGAGGTGCTTGGGGGTCCGGGCTTAGGGATCTGGAGGGCACACAACACCGCTCCAGCGGTCTGGTAAGCCACAACCTCTGGTTGTGGGCCTCTGTAATACTCTCGGGGGGTCACTCTGGCAAGAGCCCCCACTTCAGCAGCACGTCTCACACGAGGAGCAAGGCTCCAAGGCTATATTCAGCATGCACTGCATGTAAGCTCGTGCTGCATGAACCGAGCACATATCCACATTGTGATGCCTGCTCTAACCTGACAATGCCTCAGCCTGGAATCGCACCCACAGTGGTCTCTCCGGCTGCTCCGGCTCCTGTGTCTGAACCCCCGGCTTGGGTAGAATCCTTATCTAGGTCTATCTCCCAGTCATTTGCCGACTCCATGGGACAGCTGTCCCGGACTTTGCTGAACATGCATCAGCCCCCTTCACAGGGCGCCTCTGCTGCTAGGGCTCTCTCAGCGGAGCTCACAGAGGATTCCTCATCTGGTCCCAGACCCCGTCCTCCTAAGAGGAGACGCAGGGCTACCTCCCCTTCCTCGTCCCGCGGCTCTGTTTCAGAAGCTGACTCGCAGGAAGAGGAGGATACTTTCACAGGGGGCTCGGAGGCTACCTCCATGTGCCCCATTGATCTGTCCGAAAGTGACTCAGATGTTAGTGATTTGATTGCGTCCATTAATTCTGTACTGGACCTCAATCCGCCAGTATCAGAGGAGCAACCCTCTCTGGCAGAAAAGCACCAGTTTACCTTGCCTAAGAGGACAAAGAGTGTGTTCTTTAACCACTCCAGTTTTCAGGCCGCTGTGACCAAGCCTAGGGCCTGTCCTGACAAACGCTTCCCAAAGCGTGGTTCTGATGACCGTTTTCCCTTTCCACCTGAGGTGGTCAAGGAATGGGCTCATTCACCAAAGGTAGACCCCCCGGTGTCTAGACTCTCAGCCTGGACCGTTGTATCAGTGGCTGATGGCACCTCTCTTAAGGATTCCACTGACCGCCAGGTTGACCTTCTGGCCAAATCTGTATATGAGGCGGCAGGGGCCTCGTTCTCCCCATCTTTTGCGGCAGTGTGGGCTCTCAAAGCCATCTCTGCTTCTCTAGAGGAGATGCATTCCCTCGCCAGGGAATCTATGCCCGAAATGGTTGCCTTAACTTGCCAAGCTTCCGCTTTTTCATCCTATGCCATGTCTGCCATGCTGGAGGCTTCTCACCGCACTGCGGTGGCTTCGGCTAATTCCCTCGCTATCCGCAGGATCTTGTGGCTTCGAGAGTGGAAGGCAGATGCTTCTTTAAAGAAGTACCTTGCTGGGCTCCCTTTTGCTGTGTCCAGGCTATTCGGTGAACAACTGGATGAAATTATTCAGGAAGCTACTGGCGGGAAGAGTACTTCCATGCCACAAACCAAAACCAGGAAACCTGTCCAGGGTAGGAACCAGTCGAGGTTTCGTTCCTTTCGTTCCTCCAACTGGTCGTCCTCTAAGCCCTCGGCCTCGTCCACTAACTCAGCCAAGGACCAAAAATCCAACTGGCGCACAAAGGCGCGTCCACAGAAGGCCGCAGGAGCTGCTGCCGCTAAGGCAGCCTCCTCTTGACTATCTGTCAACACGTCTCCGATCAGTGGGTGCGGGATGTCATCTCCCACGGCTACAGGATAGAATTCTCTTCCAGCCCGCCAAACAGATTTTTTCTGTCAACTCCCCCCTGCTCCAAGGCCGCCGCCTTCTCTCAGGCCATGGCATCCTTGCAGGCCAACGAAGTAATTGTACTGGTTCCCGCCCGGGAACGGTTCAGAGGTTTCTACTCAAATCTCTTCCTAGTTCCAAAAAAGAACGGTACCTTCCGGCCCATCCTGGATCTCAAGCTTCTCAACAAGCATGTTCAGGTGCGGCATTTTCGCATGGAATCTCTGCGGTCAGTCATTGCCTCAATGACCCAAGGGGATTTCCTGGCATCCATCGACATCAGAGATGCCTATCTGCATGTGCCAATTGCAGTTTCTCACCAGCGTTGGCTACGTTTTGCAATCGGAGAGGAACATTTCCAATTCGTGGCTCTCCCCTTCGGGTTAGCCACGGCCCCTCGGGTATTCACCAAGGTCATGGCAGCAGTGATTGCGGTTCTGCACCTCCAGGGGTTGGCAGTGATTCCTTACCTGGACGACCTTCTAGTCAAGGCTTCATCCAGCGCAGACTGTCAGCGGAGTGTCTCGCTCACTCTTGCCACTCTAGCCAAATTCGGGTGGCTGGTCAATCTGCCCAAATCCACTCTGACTCCGACCCAGAGGCTCACATACCTAGGGATGCAGTTCGAGACTTTGCCGGCACTTGTGAAGTTGCCCTTGATCAAACAGCAGTCCCTCCAACTGGCGGTGCGCTCTCTCCTGAGGCCCCGCCGTTATTCCATCAGGCACCTGATGCAGGTGCTGGGTCAAATGGTGGCGTCAATGGAGGCTGTTCCCTTTGCCCAGTTCCATCTGCGTCCTCTGCAGCTGGACATTCTCCGCTGTTGGGACAAGCGGCCTTCCTCCTTGCACAGGTTAGTGGCTCTGTCGCCACGGACCAGGAGCTCTCTTCAGTGGTGGCTTCGGCCCCTCTCTCTGTCTCAGGGACGCTCCTTCCTGGCTCCGTCCTGAGTGATCCTCACCACGGATGCCAGTCTATCCGGCTGGGGAGCGGTATGTCTCCACCACCGAGCACAGAGCACTTGGACTCCGTCCGAGTCAGCCCTCTCGATCAATGTGCTGGAAACCAGAGCCGTGCTCCTGGCTCTCCTAGCTTTTCACCACCTATTGGCGGGCAAGCACATCCGAGTCCAGTCAGACAACGCGACAGCGGTTGCCTACATCAATCACCAGGGCGGGACACGCAGCCGCCTGGCAATGTTGGAGGTACAACGTATCCTTCAATGGACGGAGGACTCCAAGTCCACCATATCCGCAGTCCACATACCAGGCGTGGAAAACTGGGAGGCAGATTATCTCAGCCGTCAGACCGTGGACAGTGGCGAGTGGTCCCTGCATCCGGCAGTGTTTCAGTCAATATGTCGCAAGTGGGGCACTCCGGACGTGGACCTAATGGCATCCCGTCACAACAACAAGGTTCCGGTTTACGTGGCTCGCTCCCACGATCCTCAGGCATTCTCCGCGGATGCACTGGTTCAAGACTGGTCCCAGTTTCGTCTGTCCTACGTGTTTCCCCCTCTAGCTCTCTTGCCCAGAGTCCTGCGCAAGATCAGAATGGAGGGCCGTCGGGTCATCCTCATTGCTCCAGACTGGCCCAGGCGAGCTTGGTACCCAGACCTGCTCCATCTGTCCGTGGAGGTGCCGTGGCATCTTCCGGACCGTCCAGACCTTCTCTCACAAGGTCCGTTTTTCCGCCAGAATTCTGCGGCTCTCAGATTGACGGCGTGGCTCTTGAGTCCTGGATCTTGACGGCTTCTGGCATTCCTCCTGAAGTCATTTCCACTATGACTCGGGCCCGGAAGTCTTCCTCGGCCAAAATCTATCACAGGACTTGGAAAATTTTCCTGTCCTGGTGTCGCTCTTCCAGCCATGCTCCTTGGCCTTTTTCCTTGCTGACCCTTCTGTCCTTTCTACAGTCCGGTCTGCAGCTAGGACTGTCCCTCAATTCTCTCAAGGGACAAGTCTCGGCTCTGTCAGTGCTTTTCCAGCGGCGTATCGCCCGGCTGGCTCAGGTCCGCACCTTCATGCAGGGCGCGTCACATCATTCCGCCTTACCGGCGGCCCTTGGATCCCTGGGACCTCAATTTGGTCCTCACGGCCTTGCAGAAACCCCCCTTTGAGCCTCTTAGGGAGGTTTCTTTGTTTCGTCTTTCACAGAAATTGGTCTTTCTAGTGGCCATAACTTCCCTCAGGAGAGTCTCTGATTTGGCTGCGCTCTCTTCGGAGTCACCTTTTTTGGTTTTTCATCAAGATAATGTGGTTCTCCGTCCGACTCCGGACTTTCTTCCTAAGGTGGTCTCTCCTTTCCACCTTAACCAGGACATTACGCTGCCTTCCTTTTGTCCGGCTCC
This sequence comes from Anomaloglossus baeobatrachus, assembly GCF_048569485.1. Lineage (NCBI taxonomy): Eukaryota > Metazoa > Chordata > Amphibia > Anura > Aromobatidae > Anomaloglossus > Anomaloglossus baeobatrachus. The sequence goes on along the minus strand of NW_027442699.1, from coordinate 39,646 downwards.
TGTTCATCGCTTTGAAAAAGCGTTGCATACTCTGGATCTGGTGCGAGCGCTCCGGATCTATGTGTCACGCACCGCTGCTCTTAGGCGGTGCACCTCTCTTTTTGTGCTAACCACAGGTCGGCGTAAGGGCCTCTCTGCTTCTAAGCCGACCTTAGCCCGTTGGATTAGGTCGACCATTTCGGATGCCTAATAGTGTTCTCAGGTGCCTCCCCCGCCGGGGATCAATGCACACTCGACCAGAGCTGTCGGTGCCTCTTGGGCTTTCAGGCACCAGGCTACGGCATAGCAAGTCTGTCAGGCTGCCACTTGGACTAGCCTGCATACCTTTTCAAGGCACTACCAAGTGCATGCTCATGCTTCGGCAGATGCGAGCTTGGGCAGACGCATCCTTCAGGCGGCTGTCGCCCATTTGTGAAGTTTGGTTCTGCCTACTTCTCAGTTTTTTCTGTTTATTCCCACCCATGGACTGCTTTGAGACGTCCCAATGTCTGGGTCTCCCATAGGAACGATAAAGAAAAAGAGAATTTTGTTTACTTACCGTAAATTCTTTTTCTTATAGTTCCGTATTGGGAGACCCAGCACCCTCTCTGTTGCCTGTTGGCAGTTTCTTGTTCCGCGTGTTATCACCGGCTGTTGTCGTGGACAGAGTCTCCGGTTGTTCCGGTTCTTGCTCTGTTTTACTTGTGGGTGGCTATTCTCCTTCAGCTTTTGCACTAAACTGGCTAGATCTGGCTCTCCAGGGGGTGTATAGGCTCAGAAGGAGGAGCTACACTTTTTAGTGTAGTACTTTGTGTGTCCTCCGGAGGCAGAAGCTATACACCCAATGTCTGGGTCTCCCAATACGGAACTATAAGAAAAAGAATTTACGGTAAGTAAACAAAATTCTCTTTTTTCGGGATATGGGGCTCACTGATGGCTTATTTGTTTGCATTTTTAGCTGTACCATTTTTGCACAGATGCTACGTTTTGACTCCCTGGTATTGCATTTTGCTGAAAATTTGCGAAGACCAAAAAACGTAACTTTGCCAGTTGGATTTTTTTTTACGGCTACGCCATCTACCGATCTAATTGATTCATTTTATATTTTAATAGACTGGGCAATTCTGAACTCTGCGATACCAAATGAGTGTATATTTTTTATTTTTTTAACCCTTTGATTTTTAGTGGGGCGAATGGAGAATAATTTAAACTTTTAGTTGTTTTTTTAATTCTATAAAACTTTTTTTTTACTTTTTTTATTTTAATAGTCTCTCTAGGGGTAAGGATTAGCCGTCTGATCGCTTGTTCATTTCTGCTGATCAGAGCGGCAGAGCTCTGAACAGCTGAATTGCTGCTGTCCTGTTAAAGCCAGCCGGCTGTAACAGGATGTGAGTCATGATAGCGACAGGAGTCATCACATAACCCTGTGCTACCATGGCAACCATCGGCTTCCCATGATCGCATTACGGGGCCTCCGATGGCGATGTAGAAAGGCAATTGGAATAGTCATGGGCCCTCGTGTGGATTACCACAGACCTGCGTGTTTTTGGAGTTAATAAAGGAGTGAAATAGGGTATTGTTTTTATCTTATTTTTTGTTTGTGTTTATTTCTTTTCACTTCCAGATTAGTAATGGGGGTAGGGTTTTCATAGACCCTGCCATTACTAATCTAGAGCTTAGTGGCAGCTGTGAGCTGTTATTAACCCCTTATTAGCCTGATTGCCACCGCACCAGTGCAATCGGGAAGAGCCGGGTAAAGTGCCAGGATTGTCACATATAATGGATGTGACAATCCTGGGTGGCTGTGGGCTGCTATTGTTATAACGCGCCTGCTTTAATCTTATTTTATTTAATTTTCCTTTATTTATTTTTTATTTTCTCATAGGCACTTCATTCAGGGAAAAGACCCAATCAAAGTCAACATCTAAGTCACTGAGCGGGTCGAGTGAAGTACCTCAAAATTTGCAGACCACCACGGGTATGGTTTTAGCATATACAGACCTCTAAATTATGGATAAAAAACTATTAAAAGAAGGATTTTTGTGTACTCACCGTCAAATCTCTTTCTCTGAGTCTTCATTGGGGGACACAGGACCATGGGTGTATGCTGCTGTGACTAGGAGGCTGACACTAAGTAAACATAAAAAAAGTTAGCTCCTCCCTAGCAGTGTACACCCTGAGCCGGAGGCGGATCTATGCCAGTTAAGTGTACAAGCAGTAGTAGGAGAAACCTGAACAACCATAACTAATCAAAGTAATAACAAGAAACACACAGTATCTTATCTAAACCTATACTGTATATAAATATCTATATATATATCTATATATATATATATATATATATATATATATATATATATATATATATATATATATAAAAAAACATAAATAAGCTGGGTACAGAAGAACGTGTTTCCATAAAGAACCAGTAACACCCGGCAACTAAGAGCAACCCCATATCCAAACAGGGTGGGTGCTGTGTCCCCCAATGAAGACTCAGAGAAAGAGATTTTACGGTGGGTACACAAAAATCCTTCTTTATCGCTTTCATTGGGGGACACAGGACCATGGGACGTCCAAAAGCAGTCCCTGGGTGGGTACAGGAGTAATCATACAGATTCAAAATATACCCAAAACTCTGTAAGAATGCTCGGTGCAAACGTAAACCGGCTTATCATAGGTGTGCCAAAGCCGCTTGCTGTATCCTGGAAAACCTGGAAAAGGTAGAAAAGCTTGACTACGCGGCGGCTCTGAAGACTTGCTTGGCTGACGCCTGGCGTCTGACTGTCCTAGACGCCCCAATTGCACCGGTGGAAAGGCCTTTACACTCCTCGGAGAAAACCTGACTCTAATCCTGTAGGCCTCTGATATGGTCGGCCTGACCTAACTTGCAGTGATAGCCTTGGACGCCGGCATGCCCCTCCTGGGTCCCGTAGACAGGACGAATAGGCCGTCCAAGATGCAGAGGGGTGCGGATCTCGAAACGTAACTCCTCCGAGCTCGCACTAGATCCGGTGTAAGCCGTGACCTCTCCAAGAATCGAATGGAGGCTGGACCGAAGGATGGAGCCACCATCACCTCATTCAGATACTACATCCGGTAGGAAAAAACCTGAGACGGGTGCCGAACAATCTCGTCTTGGTGAAAAAAACAAGAAAAAGTGACCCGCATGAGAGGGATTACAGAGCAGACCTTCTTCTGATTGAAGTGACTGTCCCCAACAAAGGCACCTTCCCGGATAGGCGTGAGATTGAGGATCGAACGGGGCTAATTGAAGAGACCCTAGAGCCAGCTGGAGGTCCCATGGTTCTAGCAGGGAACGATCTAGCGGTGCCAGATGGACGACTCCTTGGATGAACGTCCTGACTTGCGGCCGAGATGCAAGATTTCTTTGGAAAAGAGATATAGAGCCGACACCTGATTTCTCTGGAAAAGAGAGATATAGCCGACACCTGCCCTTTGAAGGTTGCTGGCGAGAGACCCGCCTGTAAGCCTGACTGTAGGAAGGCCAGTAACACTGGGAGTGACAGATCCAGTGGAGATGCGTTGACGTTGACCTCACCCTCTTGAAAGGAGGCCTTTGTTTGAAGACGGAGGCTTCTGAGTTTTGACCATGGTCTGTAACACCTGTGGGATAACGCCTTCCTGGGCTAGTAGCCATGGTTCCACAGCCATGCGGTCAAATTGAGAACCTCTGAATATTGATGTAAAAGAGGACTTTGCGACAGGAAGTTCAGACGATCTGGAAGCCACCATGGGGTGTCTGATGAGCTGCGTGAGCTCTGCGAACAACGCTTGCCTGGGTCAATCCATGGCAATGAGAGCCACTAGGATGCCCTCTGCTCTGAGTTTCTTGAGGACTCTTGTGACTTGATTGTTGAATCGAGAAGCCATCAGGTCAACATTCGGAATATCTCATCTGAGGCAGATCCATTCGAAAGCCTCTCTGTTTAGGGATCATTCGCCTGCCACCAGACCTTGCTGATATAGTCCGCTGCCCAATTCTCCACGGCGGGGAAAAATGAATGTGGACAAAATCTGGAGTGGTGAGGCTATGCCCACTGTACGATCTTCTTCACCTATGTCATCACCATGACGCTCCTTGTTTCGCCCAGGTGATGTCCGACTGGATTCTGGATGGCGATTCTTGTATGAAGGGCTGAAAAAAATCTGTAGGGCTCGCAGAAAATACTCTGATCCCTAAAACAAAATTGATAGGCAGACGGCTCTCCTGGGAGGACCACCGATCGTGAGCCGTGTGCTTCGGAACACCGCTCTCCAGTCGGAAGACTGGTATCGATGGTGACTGCCTGCCAGTGTACTGGTATGAAAGACATTCCACTGGACCGATGACGGCCGCTGGTCCACCATAAAAACGAGCGGCGGTATCCCGGAGTCAAATGGATCCTGCGATTCAAGGTGAACAGAGAATTGTCCCATCTGTTCGGCCAAGTCAGCTGAAGGAGACGAAGGTGGAAGCGGCAAACGGAACCGCCTCTATTGCCGCCACCATCCGACTGAAGACTCTCCGCTCGGAGTGACGGAGGATCTGGAGGTCTCTTTGGAGGGACACGCGTCCTTGGATGGTATCGAACTCCATGCCTAGAAAGGTAATCCTGCTGGCCGGGGTCAGAGAGGGCTTCTTCCAAATGATGCGCTAGCCTAGTCGGGACAGGATATCGATGGTGACCTAAACACTTAGGAGACCGTCGTCAAAAAGAAGAACCCCTGATCGACAAGGCGACCAGGTACAGAATCACCAAAAATGATCATCTGCTATTGCCAGACGCAGGAACATCTGTGCTGGTGCGACCTGTATGTCCGACGATAGACTTGCTGGAGAAAACTATTATGTCCCCTGAGTCCAGCAACTCGCCGACCCAGGGGTCCGTGATCCAAGTCCGCCAGACGTGATTGAGATGAGACAGGCGCCTCCCCCTGGTCTGCGCCCGCGCGCAACGACCAAGAGTCATCTAGCGGGGTAGCGCTGTGATCTGGATGTCGTTGTCGATGGCTGGCGTGGCTGAGAAAACGCCAGAAAGGGCATGGATTGAGGTACGGAATCTTCCTGTTCCTCTGCGGGGACCTGGTTTTCTTGTGTGTGTGGAACCGAAGCTCCCGTGATCTCGTCGATGACCTGATCCAGCCAGTCCCCAAACAAACGACCTCCTGTAAAGAGGAGGACTGTAAGTGATATCCTAGAAACCGCGTCCGCATACCAGTCTCTGAGCCAGATCGCCCGACAGATGGCCCCCGTGCTGCTAGCCGCTTTCACTGGGCAGTAAGCTGCTGACGGAGATGCGATGAGTATGTACTCACCTGCTAGAGCAAACTGTGTGCCAAGTGTGAATTCCGGATTGCTCGATCCTGCGCGAAAAACCGTTGTGGAGGTTATCGGACCCGGACATCATGGATGCTGCCAGCTAGATGGCGGCGAGGGCAGAAGGAGTACTGTGTCTGTCGTCTGAAGAAAAACCGGAGCGATGGCCCGTGCGGGAGAGCTGAAAGATGACCGCCGGAAAAAAAGCAGCAGGGCGACCATAGGCGAGCCTGTCCATTCCTTCCTGAGAGACTCAGGAAGGGAGAAAAAAGGAGATCAAACGACTTACCCTTGTTGAATATCTTGACTGGTTGTCTGTGCTTGTATAGAATTTCAGCAACGACTGGATGGTCACCAAATTGCCTGTGTGCCCGCTTAACCTGTGTTAAAGGAGACATGCAAGCACTGGGTAGCCACAGAGTCCGTCTGGGGCTCTAGCATATGACTTACCGCTTTGGCCGGACTAACCACCCTACCTCTGACCTCAGTCCTCTGATCTGGAATCAGCATCAAGGCTGCATCCGACTCTTCTCCTGAAAAAAGGGTCGGCCGGTCTCGGAGACGAGGAACACTCGGGGCCTGGAGGTGATGGAAATCTCCGGGAGGGCTTGAGAGGAGGCCCAGCAGGTCCCCTTCTGCGATCCAGTGGTAGGGTCTGGATCAGACCGACTGTTGTCCAGAGTCAGCTGGACCGGGGGAGCATGGCCGAGTGTAGGGAGCGACTGCAACGCCTGCGCGATGGTCCTAGACGCCCTTGAGAGAGAGTCCACAGACTGGGATAGAGGGTCTACCCCTCCGGATAAGGGAGCGCAGCGGAGCTCGGGTGCTGGCGGTGGCATGGGGCGCAAGCCGAGCGGGGGGCGTAGCCTGGATTGGGAGGATTATACCTAGCCGGCTGTGCGTGCATAAAAAGCTATAGGGTGCTTAGGAAAAAAACACTAGTGACGCTAGTGGGGAGACAGGAGAAAAGGGGGAAAAAACAAAAAAAAATTAAAGAGATATAGTCTGTTCCTAAGCAGGAGCAGCACTCACCCAGGTCCTGTCTCCCACCCAGGTCCGCGGAGGTCTCAGAAACTGCAGGGACAGCCTTGCTAAAGAAGAAAAACCGTCCTTCATTTTTTTTTTTTTTTTTGCAGTAGGGGGCTGCCCGGATAGGGACCGGGCAGGACCTGCAGGGGTCATGCTTGGGACAAAAAAACACGAGCGCGCAACACGGGGAGGCGGAGATCTGATGGTCTGAGGTAGGCCGAAGCAGGGGACTAGATTAGTGGGTGGCCCGCCGGGAGCGCAGCGCTGAGAGCAGAGAAGTCCTACCTGCGTTCTGCCGACGTCTCTGAGATGCTCGGTCCCATCCTGCCTGCTGGAGAGTTGCCAAGCTGCTGAGCGCTCCTGCGCTGTGTAACCACGATCCCCTGTGAACGCTGGGGAGGCCTGTTGTAGCTGAGCGCTCCTGCGCTGCAGATGTGATCCTCTCCCTGTATGATAGGGGACGCTGGGAGGAATGGGGGCGTGCTGCAGCACTGAGCTGGCTGTCTCCGGGCAGAAGTCGAGGGGGGCGTGGCCGGAAAAAACGCGCGCGCGCGCAAACAGGGGGGCGGAGCGCACCGGCCTGATGTAGGCCCGAAGCCGGAAGCTAAATTAGTGAGCGGCCACCGGGAGCGCAGCGCTGCTAGCGGAGAAGATCCTACCTGCGTCCTGGCGGCGTCGCTCTGATCCACGGCACCAATCTGTGATGCTGCGCCTGCCGGTGAGTCCAGTCTGCCCCTGGGAGACACCGGGGGAAAACGCTGGGGAGCTTGGGGAAAAATGCAGAGCGCTCCTGCGCTGCATGAAGAGATCCACTGCCTGGGCCCAGGGTAGGAGGAAGAACGCTGGGGGAGGCCTGGTGCTGTGAGCGCTCCTGCGCTGCAGTCTGCGATCCTGACATCGGGTCCTGGAGCAGAGATCCCTCGTCGCCTCCACCAGAAGTACCCCTTGGGATGGTACCATAGGGGCCGACGGGGAGTGTGCCCTTACAAAAATTAAAAATATCGGTCCCCAAGCAGCCCCTGGGGTGGTACCATGGGGCAGGAGGGGGATAGGGCCTGGCGTCTCGAGCCCCAGACAACCCTGGGGACGGTTCCCGGAGGGGAGGAGAAGGTGAGGGTTCTCTCTGATGCAGGGACTCCAACCCTGCAGAAGAGACAAAAAACCTAGAAGAGATGAGAAGGCTGAGCGGCGCCGTATTAGCACGAAAAAACGGAAAAAAGCAATAGCCTAAGCTGAGGTTGGCCCACAGAGATATGGGCCCACTTCAGCCTTCTACGACACTAAGCAAAAAACTGGCATAGATCCGCCTCCGGCTCAGGGTGTGCACTGCTAGGGAGGAGCTAACTTTTTTTATGTCTACTTAGTGTCAGCCTCCTAGTCACAGCAGCATACACCCATGGTCCTGTGTCCCCCAATGAAAGCGATAGAGAAAAATATTTTAACACAAACAGTCCCATTCTCACACCACATAAAAATACCCAATTAAAGAAAGCAGCCAAAGCTCTCATTGAGCCCAATAGGAGTCCTTGTGTCCAATCTATAAATAAAGTGACTCAAGTTGCGCAAGGGCCTTAAATAGGTTACCACCTCTAACCTCAGATCTATGGCCTTTATAATTAATTTGCTTGAGTCAGATTTATGGTACAATTGGAAATGTTTTGGTAGGGTTTTTAGGTGTTCCATCTCATGTAGAGTCTTTGTTTTCTCAATGTCCCTGATGTGCTCACGGACTCACACCTTTAACCCCCTAACCCGTGGACGATTTTTCTGTTTTTGTTTTTTGCTCCCCTTTTTCCGAGAGTCGTAACTTTTTTATTTTTCCCGTCAATCTTGCCATAAGAGGGCTTGTTTTTTGCGGGACGTATTGGTCTTTTAAGTGAAACAATGAGTTTTAACATATATAGTACTGGAAAACAGCAAAAAATTTCCACGTGCGGAAAAATTACAAAAAAGTGTGATTGGACAATGGTTTATGGGGTACTTTATTCACCGTGTTCACTGTATGGTAAAACTGATGGGTGTGATACTTCAGGTTGGTATGAGTTCGTTGATACTAAACATGTTTAGGTTTACTTTTATCTAAGGGGTTAAAAAAAGGTTTGTCCAAAAAATTGGAGCACTTTCAGCGCCATTTTCTGCAACTTGTAGTGTTCTCATTTTTCGGGAAATGGGGCTCACTGATGGCTTATTTGTTTGCATGTTTAGCTGAACCATTTTTGCGCAGATGCTACGTTTTGACTCCCTGGAATTGCATTTTGCTCAAAATTTGCGAAGACCAAAAAACTTAACTTTGCCGGTTGGAATTTTTTTTTACGGCTACGCCGTCTACCGATCATATCAATTCATTTTAGATTTTGATAGACTGGGCATTTCTGAACTCTGTGATACCAAATGAGTGTATATTTATTATTTTTTTAACCCTTTGATTTTTAGTGGGGCGAATGGGGAGTGATTTAAATTTTTAGTTGTTTTTTTTAATTCTTTAAAACTTTTTTTTAAACTTTTTTTATTTTAATAGTCCCCCTAGGGGTAAGGATTAGCTGTCTGATCGCTTGTTCATTTCTGCTGATCAGAGCGGCAGAGCTCTGACCAGCTGAAATGCTGCTGCCCTGTTACAACCAGCCGGCTGTAACAGGATGTGAGTCATGATAGCGACATGAGTCATGACATAACCCTGTGCTACCATGGCAACCATCGGCTTCCCGTGATCGCGTCACGGGGACTCCGATGGCGTCGAGGAAAGGAAATTTCCCTGCCATGGACAATTACATTGCGCTGTCAGTATTTGACAGCGCGGTCTAAGGGATTAAAAGGCATGGGTGAATCGTGGATCCACCCTTGCTTGTAAGCTACACATGTCTGCTGTTCAGATCAGCATATATGTGCGGAAATCGGTGCCGGTTTACTGCAGCAGCCGACGATGATTACACCGCCATTATCTACGATGTACCCAGTACGTCCAATGTCTGTAAGAGGTTAAGTCCCTTGTGGTCATTCCTATGTAGATTTTCTGGCATGGATACTGGGCGTAATAAATCACGCCCTTAGAAGCACAAATATGTTGGTGATTTATTGTGTAAGTTTGTGTTCCTTCCGATTTTTTAATGGGAATCTGTCACCAGATTTGGGAACTACAAGCTGTGTCCAATACCACTGAGTTCTTATATACAGCATTCCAAAATACTGTATATAAGAGCCTAGGCTGCTCTGTAAAACGGAAAAAGTACTTTTATAATACTCACCTAGGGTGGGTCCAGTCCAATGGGTGTCGCAGCTCTCCAGTGCGGTGCCTCCTCTTTTAGGTCTGACGCATCCTCTCTGCTGCGATCTTCGGCCTCCTTCTTCCCAGTCCGGTGTGGATGATGTGTCTACGTCATCCACACGAGCCGACATTGCGGTCCTGCGCAGGCGCATTCATCTGCCCTGCTGATCAAAGTACTGTAATGTGCAGGCGCGAGGAAAGGTTAACCCCTTCACGACCGGCCGACTTTACACTTTCCGGTATTTGTGGGGGTTTGCCATTCTTCTGACAGACGTAACTTTTTTATTTTTCAGTCAATATGGTCATGTGAGGGCTCATTTTTTGCAGAATGAGCTGTAATTTTAAATGAAACTGTGAGTTTTACCATGCAGTGTACTGTAAAATGGTAAAAAAAATTCCAAATGTGGAGAAATTGCAAAAAAAAGTGTTATTGCTCTATTGTTTTTGAGAGATTTTATTCACTGTGTTCACTATATGGTAAACCTGATGTGCTGCTGTGATGCCTGAGGTTACTGCAAGTTTGTAGACACCAAACATGAATAGGTTTACTTTAATCTAAGGGGTTAAAAAAATAATCAGACGTTTGTCCGAAAAAAGTGACGGACGTTTTGCGCCATTTTCTGAGACCCATAGCGTTCTCATTTTTTTAAATCTATGGCTCAGTGATGGCTTTTTTTTGTATCTCGAGCTGACGTTTTTAACAGTATCATTTTTGCGCAGATGCTATGTTTTCATTGCCTGTTATTGCATTTTGCTTAAAATTTGTGGCAACCAAAAAGCGTAATTTTGGCATTTGGAATTTTTTTGCTGCTACGCCGTTTACCAAACAGAACAAATGATTTTATATTTTGATATATATCCGGGCTAAAGACAGCGATACCAAATGTGTGAATATATTTTTTTTTAACCCTTTATTTTTCAGTGGGGCAAAAGAGGGATGATTTGAACTTTTAGGTGTTTTTACTTTTTTTTTACTTTTTCAAAACTTTTTCTTAATTTTTTTTTAAATTTGACTAGTACCCCTAGGGGGCTATTAGGATCAGCTGTCTGATCACTCATTTATTTATCCCAATCAGAGCAGCACAATTTAGACTGGGAGAAATTATCATCTCTTGTAACAGCCAGTATTTGGCTTTTTCTTACAGGACCTGAGTCATATGAGCTACAGGAGTCATCACATGACCCTGTGCTATCATTTTAGCCACCAGATTGTTAAGGGGTTAAAGATCTCTTACGCATATGCACTACAATACATGGATCTGCTTTGAGCAGGGCAGATCAAAGTGCGCCTGCGCAGGACCTCAATGCCAGCTAGTGAGCATGATGTAGGACGCGTCATGCACATGGGCCTCAGAAGAAGGAGGATGGCGATCGCCGCAGAGAGGAAATGCCGGACTAGAAAGAGGAGGCAATGGGTTTGAGATAATGATCAATAACTTTTCTAGCTATTTCATCATCAGCTGACAGTCTCCTTTTTTTCTCAGCCCCAGATCCCCTTGAGTGGAGCCCCAAAAATTGGTCTGTGCGATTTCTTCCTGTAAGCTCCCAAAGTAAGTCTGCCATCTTATCTTTCTTCTTCCTGCTCCAGCTGTAAGGCTACTTTCACATTTGACAGGATGCAAACCGCATATGACCGGATCCTGTGGATTGAATGTGCAACGCATGCAACCGCAATTGTTATTTTATTGTATGCTTCTACTTCTACTTGTGATGGATGAAGGGGAACACAGAATATATCGGCTGGCACTGTAGTCAGCTGAACGGGAATAAGCTGAACTCCTGATCTCACATCCCGCACACGCTGTGATGGATGCAGGTTAACAGCAATCACTGCCTGCTGCCGATCACGTGTGACCATGTTCGGGTTGTGTGGTCATGAGTTCAGCTGAGTTCAGATCAGCTGACTCCAGTGTTGGCCGATTACTTTCTGTGTCCCCCTGCATCCATCGCAGAGTGTTCGGGCTGGAGTTCAACAGAGTTCAGATCAGCTGACTCCAGTGTCGGCCGAATTCAGCTGACCTCACAGGCAGCACACGCTGCGATAGATGCAGGGGGACCCAGAACAAGTAATCGGCCAACACTGGAGTCAGCTGATCAGATTAGTTGATCTGCTGGCTGTATGGTTAGAAGTAGGAATGAGTGAGCACTAAAATGCTCGGGTTCTCGGTAGCCCATGAGTATTTTTTTGTTTTAAATTCATTAAAAAATAAACAAAAACCCCAAACACATAACCCTAACTCTAGGGTTAGGGAGTAAAAAAATAAAATGTGTGGACTGCCGCTGCATTTTCTATTGCTAAGGTAACCCAAGCAGCTACTGGCTGCTAACCCCCACTGCTTATATGACCTTCACTGGCAATGGAAAATCCAGGGAAGCCCTTTTTTAACGTTTTTTGCCCAAAAACTAAAAAAAAAAGACATCTTCACCCTGTTTTTGTATGCTAGCCAGGTACAGCAAGCAGGTACGCGCTGCCCCCAACCCCCAGCTGCCTATTTGTACCCGGTTGGGAACCAAAAATACAGGGAAGCCCTTTTTTAAGTATTTCATGAATTTCATGAAATAATTAAAAAAAACAAAAAACGACATGGGCTTCGGCCAATTTTTCTGACGAGCCAGGTACAACTAGGCAGCTGGGGATGGGAATACGCAGTGCAGGGTGGCCCAAGCTTTCTTGGCCCCCCCCCTGCTGCGAATTGCAGTCAACAGTCGCCACAGAATATGGCGCTTTCTTAAAAGCGCTATCTTCTGGCGTTGTGTCCAACATCTCTCCAAGCGGCCCTGGTGCCGGGTGGCACGTTGGGTAATAAGGGGTTAATACCAGCTTTGTTTTACCTGCTGGTATAAAGCCTGAGATTGCTAATGTCAGGCCAAGTTTGACCCGGCCATTAAGAATCTCCAATAAAGGGTTAAAAAAAAGACATCACACAGAAAAAATACTTTATTAGAAATAAATACACAGACACACTTAGGGACTCCATCTTTATTACTCCCTCTCACCCCTTCACGATCCTGGTCTTCTGTCTGAGAGAGAGGGAGATTTCTGTATTGACCATGCCAAGCTGCTTTCTGGGCATGCTCAGTACAAAAAACAGGATTCTGTCTATCAGGATCCGGCGACTTCCGGTACAGCAGGATCGGGGTCATTGAAATACATTGCAGGTACCACTGCATGTACTAATACAGATGGCCACCTGGTGGCGCTATAACAACACAAAAATCTAATATCACCCATGTAACGCAGCCTAAGCCTCAAAGGCTACCATTACTATTACCGATAGAGCTAACAGCCATGAATCATCGTGATCCGGACTCACCTATAAAGTGCACTTATAACTGGATGTTTTGAGTAGCCCTGACACGCGTTTCTCACCTGGCTTACTCGCTTGAGGAAAGTGTAATGTGCATGTTTTATTATGTGGTGTCTTGGGCGAGATCGTCGCTGTTTGGGCGCATGCAGGGGGTGGGACGCCGCACATAGAGTCCGCCTCATCCAGTCATTCCAGGGGAAGCGTGGATCGGAAGAATACTTCCACTAACGTCAGTTAACCCATGCATCCTTCTAAGGAAGCTCCCTTGGCGGGGACTCATGCTGAGGCAGCCCCGCACATGCGCACCCAACGAGACCATATCTACTACTGGCAAGTGAAAGGGCACGACCAGGGTGGTAAGAAAATCATCCAAACATAAGGAGAATCAGCCTTAAGCTGGTGTCACACATAACGACGACGACAACGACGTCGCTGCTACGTCACCATTTTCTGTGACGTTGCAGCGACGTCGCTGTCGCTGTGTGTGACATCCAGCAACGACCTGGCCCCTGCTGTGAGGTCGCCGGTCGTTGCTGAATGTCCAGCTTCATTTTTTGGTCGTCACTCTCCCGCTGTGACACACACATCGCTGTGTGTGACAGCGAGAGAGCGACGAAATGAAGCGATCAGGAGCCGGCACTGGCAGCTGCGGTAAGCTGTAACCAGCGTAAACATCGGGTAACCAAGGGAAGACCTTTCCCTGGTTACCCGATGTTTACGCTGGTTACCAGCCTCCGCTCTTGCTGCCAGTGCCGGCTCCTGCACTGTGACATGTGGCTGCAGTACGCATCGGGTAATTAACCCGATGTATACTGTAGCAAGGAGAGCAAGGAGCCAGCGCTAAGCAGTGCGCGCGGCTCCCTGCTCTCTGCACTGTGACATGTAGCTGCAGCACACATCGGGTTAATTAACCCGATGTGTGCTGCAGGAGAGCAAGGAGCCAGCGCTAAGCGCGGCTCCCTGCTCTCTGAACTGTGACATGTAGCTGCAGCACACATCGGGTTAATTAACCCGATGTGTGCTGCAGGAGAGCAAGGAGCCAGCGCTAAGCGCGGCTCCCTGCTCTCTGAACATGTAGCACAGCGACCTTATGATCGCTGCTTCTGCTGTGTTTGACAGCTAAGCAGCGATCATAACAGCGACTTACAAGGTCGCTGTTACGTCACCGAAAATGGTGACGTAACAGCGACGTCGTTGTTGCTGTCGTTTAGTGTGACACCAGCTTTAGCCTAAAGAATATGACCATGTATAGTCCTTAAAAGATTTTCTAATGTCCCTATATCATGCAGAGACAAAATTCTTATAGTAATATGTGTGTATATATATATACCCCTAGATTCTAAATGGACCTTGCGATACCACAAAGTGGGACCACAGTCATGGCGCAGCTTGAAATGTCTCTGGATCATCCTCAGGGAATCAAGATCCACAACATCACACACCGCAATTATGTCCCTAACATGTTCCCTCGTGCGGACGCGTTGTTCCCTTGATGTTAACCCAATATAAATTAGGCTACAGCCACATACTGCATAATAGATAACGTGACTTTTACTGCATGAGTTGTAACTTTTTATTTTATACTCTTTAGGTCCATCCCAAGCTGACAACATCTCTGGGCAGACAAAAGGAAAACAACCAAATTTGGGACTCCCTTTCTCAAAGCGAGATACCACCCTAGGTACGTAATGGTTCTTCACCAGCATATCCTTTAGGCTTTTCCCCCTTCTAACAGGTAAGAGTGGGCGATGAGTAAAACGTCGTTCAAACTCTGGTCGGTCTTCAGTAACGACCAGTGTTTGTTCAAGATCTGCCTGATCGCCCCCCTCTGACTGTTAACTTGGAGATGAAATGTATCTGTGAGGCAAAAGATTCTTCCCTCTTACTTGTTGATAATAATTGTACCCGTGGAGAACCCTTTTCTGTCTGGTACCCCATTTTTATATTATAGTCCAGAAAATCAATTGCCTCCCGATCTGTCTTATAGGTTAGTTTGATGTTATATGGGTTATTGTTCAACCAAGTCATGAAGCTCTGCAGTTCAGGACCGGTACTTCTCCAGATAATAAAGATGTCATCTATCTTACCACCTAGTGTAAAATTAATAGATTTTGGATAAGCCAAATGGACGACAATGTTTTAATTTTGTTACATACATTTTTCCTTCTGAGTCCTCTGATACCATACCAAAAAAATATTCAATGCACATGATTCAAAAGATAGATTTTCAGCGTAGTTTCTCCTTGATGAAAAATGAACCTTGAAATGGTAGCCTCATTTTAACCAAAACCTGGTATTAATAATTGGACAAATTGAAGAAGGACATGGCATTTGATTTACGAGTGATGCAACAACCTTTTCCCAGTTGATCAGTTTTAGACATCCTTAAAATTATCATTAGTGATGACTAGATATGGGCGAATGCTAAAATATTCGGGTTCGGATTGTTCAAATCCAATAATTTCTACATTTGTGTATTCATACTGAATAACGAACCCAATCCAAGTCAATGGGAAACTCGAATAATTTTCTAGAGGACCTTGGAAATAGGCCTGCGAGGGCTGTAAAAATATTGCAATTGATGGAAATTTGTTGAAACTGAATGGCAACAGCATGCGGAAGATGCCTGAATGTATTTCTGACTCACATTTTATTTCTGGGAGTAATTTTGCCAAAGTATTATGCCACTTTTATGGATAGTAGTGGTCACTCAGTTCAATGAGGTCACCTGAGGTCAGGTTACCTGCGATCTAGGTGGATGACAATGGGCAGCTCCAGCTGTGACCGCAAATAATCTAATTTACGTCACCACACATCGCTGCGACTCATTCTCTGCCTTAAGATCACAGCGGGTGGTCATATTCTATGCCCACGCGCTGTCACTTCAGATGTAGCAGAGCTGGAATCGTTATGGGACCTCGTGTGGATTACATCAGACCTGGGTGTTTTTGGGGTTAATAAAGGAGTGAAAGAGGGTGTTGTTTTTATCTTATTTTGTGTTTGTGTTTATTTCTTTTCACTTACAGATTAGTAATGGGGGTAGGGTTTTCATAGACCCTGCCATTGCTAATCTAGGGCTTAGTGGCAGATGTGAGCTGTTATTAACCCCTTATTAGCCTGATTGCCACCGCACCAGGGGATTCGGGAAGAATCGGGTAAAGTGCCAGGATTGTCACATCTAATGGATGTGACAATCCTGAGTGGCTGTGGGCTGCTATTGTTATAACGCGCCTGCTTTATTCTTATTTTCTTTATTTTTCCTTTTTTTATTTTTTATTTCCAAAGGTTCCGGATCATTATCCGGAGTTCCCTGAGAATTCCAGGCCCGGGTCCGGTACTCGGGTATTTTTAAAACCTCTCGGATTCTAAATTTTACAGTTCGGGTCTGTCCATCACTAATCAATAGACAAACAAAAAAAGTGCATAGTGTTTATGTAGTTGTGTAAACAGAAATATTATATGCAAAATTAAAAATGACATGCCATAAGGCAAACAAAATCAAGAAATGCAAAAAACTAAATTATTGAGTAAATGTATTAAATATTAGTTGTATCCTAACTATAATTAAATTGTTGTACAATGTTTTTCTCCACTTTTCTTAGGTAATAATCGTTTTTCTTATTTTCTCATAGGCACTTCATTCAGGGAAAAGACCCAATCAAAGTCAACATCTAAGTCACTGAGCGGGTCGCGTGAAGTACCTCAAAATTTGCAGACCACCACAGGTATTTTAGCATATACAGATCTCTAAATTATGGATAAAAAGAAACAATTAAAAAATAATTTAACACAAACAGTCCCATTCTCACACCACATAAAAATACCCAATTAAAGAAAGCAGTCAAAGCTCTCATTGAGCCCAATAGTAGTCCTTGTGTCCAATCTATAAATCCAATAACTCAAGTTGCGCAAGGGCCTTAAATAGGTTACCACATCTAACCTCTGATCTATGGCCTTTATAATTAAAGGGGTTATCCGGCTTATTTTGACTTTTCTTCATTATTACCCTATTGGGCTACATTGGGGCAGGTAAGTAGCTGGTGATCACTTACCTGCCCTGCTGTCAGCCTTTTTTCCCCGGCTCAGAGCGGTCATGTGATCGCTCCTGCCGCAATTTTGCTGCTTCCAGTCATTTCATGTCAACATGGGCAGGACCATGTTGACATGCAAATCTAGAACAGCATGTTGCCGCCCTGCTGGGCGAGTACAGTGCGTGGGGTCCCCGCACCTCTTCCCTGCACCCTCCTACACATTCCTCCGCACCCAGTACTCTCCCCGCCCACGGTGTCAACGCCAGCACCAGGCCCCCTGCTCAGGATAGCAGGTGTGCCCGTGCAGTCTGTGTCCCGCTCCAGCCCCGCGGCTGCCTTCATTGCAGGCTCAGCAGCCTCTCACATTGCAGCGCAGGCAGCCGCGGGGATAACGAGCGCTGCCATCAGGATGTTAGATGACATCATTGCCTGCTGTGACAATCTTCGCTTCACTCCTGTCAGCGCTGTCACTGCCTTCTATGCCGCTGCGTTCTCACGTCACTAGCGGTGACGTCTCGGGCGATACTGCTGAGAACGCGGCGGGCATAGAAGTCAGGGACAGCGCTGACAGGAGTGAAGCGAAGATCGTCACCGCAGGTAATGATTTCATTTAACCTCCTGACAGCAGCGCTCGGCATCCCCTGCAGTGACCTGGGCTATTGATGTTAGCTCAGGTCACTGCATTACTCTCCCAGCCAATGAGGAACATTCTGTTCTTCATTGACTGGGACATTGACTATGGTATGGATTGTCATGGGACCCCCTTATTGGATTATGCTGGACCTGGATTTGTTTTTCTTTTGAATAAATTGGTGAATGAGGGAATGTTTTGAGGAGTGTTTTTTCAGATAAAACTTTTTTTTTTGTTGTCTATTTTTTTTTATTACTGACTGGGTTTGTGATGTCGGATATCTGATAGACGCGTGACATCACTAATCCCAGGGCTTGATGCCAGGTGACATTACACATTTGGCATCAACCCCTTATATTACCTCGTTTTCCACCGCACCAGGGCACGGGATAAGTTGGGGCGAAGCACCAGGATTGGCACATCTAATGGATGTGCCACTTCTGGGGCGGCTGTGGCCTGCTATTTTTAGGCTGGGGAGTGTCCAATAACAGTGGGCCTCCCTAGTCTGAGAATACTAGACCACAGCTGTCTGCTTTACCTTGGCTGGTGATCCAATTTGGGGGGACCCAATGTTTTTTGTTTTAAATTATTTATTTAATTTAAAATAACAGCGTGGGGTGCCCTCTGTTTTAGATTACCAGCCAAGCTGAAGCTGCCAGCTGTGGTTTGCAGGCTGCAGCCATCTGCTTTACCCTAGCTGGCTACAAAAGTATGGGGGACCCATTGTCGTTTGTTTTTTTTTTAATTATTTTTGATTTATTTTTTGGATAAATACAAGGCTAAGCACACATTAGTGCCACATGAAAGTTACTAAAGGGTGCCAGCTTAGAATATGCAGGGGGGGTAGGACATTATATGTCTTTCTCATCTATCTATCTATCTATCTATCTATCTATCTATCTATCTATCTATCTATCTATCTATCTATCTATCTATCTATCTATCCCTCTGTTCATTCATTCATCCCTCTATCTCTCTGTCTCTATATCTATCTATTCATCTCTATATCTACTCTTCTATTTATCTTTCTTGCTGCTTCCTTTTTTTGCGGTACGCAAAAAAAAAACGGAAGGCACACGGATGACACACGGATGTATTCGTGAAAAAATTGGGCATTTTTTTCGGACCGCAAAAACGGAACGGTCATGTGAATGTAGCCTACATGTTTTCCCTATGGGGGTAGGGGTTGGTACAGAACGATGGTGAGGGGGAGGTCGGTACAGAGCGCCGTGTGTGTGTGTGTGTGGGGGAGGGTTGCAGAGCCTGATATGTGTGGCGCAGAGCCCGATGTGTGTGTGTGTGTGTGTGTGTGTGTGTGGCACAGAGCCCGATGTGGGGCTGTTATTTTCATTGCTAGAGTGAGAACAGATCAGGTGCTAGGGTAGAATACTGACAGGGAATGTGTGTGCAGGGGGCGGGCATTGGACGGGGCTGGACAGTGAGGCCGGGCGGTGCCAGCTCTAACTGAGGTTTTGCACAGGAAGTGGTCAGTTTGCTAGAGCAAAATGTAAACAAAGAACTGCAGAGAATAAAGGGATAATTCAACTGGAACAAAAGTTAGAAAACAAAAAATAACAATGTAGGGGTGTTTTATATGACAATACAGCACAGATAAACTCAAATTTTTTTGGTAAGCTAATGTCGGACAACTTCTTTAATTTGCTTGAGTCAGATTTATGGTACAATTGGAAATGTTTTGGTAGGGTTTTTAGGTGTTCCGCCTCATGCAGAGTCTTTGTTTTCTCAATGTCCCTGATGTGCTCACGGACTCCCACCTTTAACCCCCTAACCACTGGACGATTTTTCCGTTTTTGTTTTTTGCTCCCCTTTTTCCGAGAGTCGTAACTTTTTTATTTTTCTCGTCAATCTTGCCATAAGAGGGCTTGTTTTTTGCAGGACGTATTGGTCTTTTAAGTGAAACCATGAGTTTTACCATATATGGTACTGGAAAACAGCACAAAATTTCCACGTGTGGAAAAATTACAAAAAAGTGTGATTGGACAATGGTTTATGGGGTACTTTATTCACCGTGTTCACTGTATGGTAAAACTGATGGGTGGGTGTGATACTTCAGGTTGGTATGAGTTCGTTGATACCAAACATGTTTAGGTTTACTTTTATCTAAGGGGTTAAAAAAAGGTTTGTCCAAAAAATTGGAGCACTTTCAGCGCCATTTTCTGCAACTTGTAGTGTTCTCATTTTTCGGGATATGGGGCTCACTGATGGCTTATTTGTTTGCATTTTGCAATTTGTGAAGACCAAAAAACTTAACTTTGCCGGTTGGAATTTTTTTTTACGGCTACGACGTCTACCGGTCATATTAATTCGTTTTAGATTTTGATAGACTGGGCATTTCTGAACTCTGTGATACCAAATGAGTGTATATTTATTATTTCTTTGTCGCTCCATTGGGAGACCCAGACAATTGGGTGTATAGCTTCTGCCTCCGGAGGCCACACAAAGTATTACACTTTTAAAAAAGTGTAACCCCTCCCCTCTGCCTATACACCCTCCCGTGGATCACGGGCTCCTCAGTTTTATGCTTTGTGTGGAAGGAGGCACACATCCACTCATGGAAAAAAAAAAAAAAAAGAGTTATCATACATAGTATGACAGAAGAAAAGAAGTCCCCTATGGGGTCCCCGGCATGCTCCCTTCTCACCCTACTATGTCGGCGGTGTTGTTAAGGTTGAGGTACCCATTGCGGGTACAAAGGCTGGAGCTACATGCCGTCTCCTTCACCATCCCTTATGCGGCTCTGGGAGAAGTGGGAGCTTCATCGGTCATTCACCTGCTGAGACCGTGCTCCATCCGCAGCCCCTGGTGGAACCTGCTGGACCGGAGCGTTTTCATCCCCAGGGACCGGGCCCTGCACCTTCATGGTACTCTGTGTCCCCATGGGGGGACGGTACGGGGAGAGAGGTCGCCTCTCTCCCCAGTAGCGCCGTCCGTTGTTTTTTCATCGGACTTCCGCGCCGGCCGTGCCTGCTTGTCGGGCATGGCCTTAAATTTAGTCCCCGGCTTCATCGCGGCCTAGTCGCGAAAAATCCCGCCCCCGGGCCTGCTTGTCAGGGGGAAGGGCGGTATTACCGACAGAGGGCTGGAGCATCGTTGCATGCCTCCCCTCCCCTCTTATGGACCACTATGGGGCCTCCAGATTCCCGCCTTTTGCTGGCGCCGCCCATGGCTCCACTCCCTCCTTGAGAGCTCCGGCGGCCATGTTTGGCATTCTGCCGGTGTATGCTGCAGCTGCACATCTCTACAGCTCTGGGGGACCCACGACAGGGAATCTGGAGGACACCAGCGGTTGGTAAGCCACACCGGTCACCCGGTGCTGGTTCCCCTAGGGTGCCGTGATATATATATCTACATATATTATATATATTCGGAACGGCTGTTTAACCCTTTCCCATATACCCTCAGTGGTCGCTCTCCTAAGGGACACTTATTGCTTGCAGCATGTCGTCCACAAGGAGCAAAGCCCTTAAGACACAGGTTTTTTTCGCAGCCTGTACCTCTTGTGGGGCTATGTTGCCTGCGGGATCCACCTACCCTCACTGTGATCAATGCTCGACTCCTGCCACGCTTGCTCAGCCGGAGCCCGGGGCACTTGTGGGCCCCTCGGCTCATGTAGATCCCCCTGCTCCTCCTGAGCAGGCTGCAGGGACAGAGTCACCGTCATTGGCCTCTTTCGCTGAGAAACTCTCTGTCACTTTCTCAATCCATTGCACAGTTTATGGACAAATGGTCATCTAAGCTCCTTGAGGCTTTGCAATCCATACCGGGCTCTTCACAGGCCCCGGCCCCTGTTAGTTTGTCTCCTCCAGGGCCTTCTCGGTCCGCGCCGCAGCGCGCTCCCAGGATAGCCCCTAGGTCCCAGGCGGAGGACTCCTGCCTGGATCGCAGTCCCAGACCGGCTAAGCGGCCTCGCTGGGACTCTTCCCCGGCTTCCTCACGCTGCTCTGGATCTCAGCTGGAGGACTCTCAGGATGACGAGGCGGACGTGGGAGCTCAGGGCTCTGACCCTGACTTCGCCCTCAACCTTGATACCCCTGAGGGGGACGCCTTAGTAAATGATCTTATTTCGTCCATCAACCAGGTGTTGGATCTCTCTCCCCCGCCTCCAACGGTAGAGGAGTCGGTTTCTCAGCAGGAGAAACACCAATTTCGATTCCCCAAACGTACGCGCAATACGTTCTTTGATCACTCTAACTTCAGGGACGCTGTCCAGAAGCCCAGAGCGGTCCCGGAAAAGCGTTTTGCTAAAAGGCACTCTGACACGCGTTATCCCTTTTCACCTTAGGTCGTTAAGGGCTGGGCGCACTCACCCAAGGTGGATCCGCCAGTCTCTAGATTGGCTGCTAGGTCCGTTGTGTCTGTTGCCGATGGCTCATCCCTGAAGGATGCCACTGACAGACAGATAGAGCTCTTGGTGAAGTCTATTTATGAGGCCACGGGCGCGTCTTTTGCCCCGGCCTTTGCGGCTGTGTGGGCTCTCCAAGAAATCTCGGCATGTCTGACTGAGATTAATGCTGTCACGCGGAATTCTGCTCCGCATGTGTCTTCCTTGACCTCTCAGGCATCAGCATTTTCGTCCTAAGCCATGAACGCCGTCCTGGACTCTGCTAGCCGTACGGCTGTAGCATCCGCTAACTCCGTGGCAGTCCGCAGGGCCATGTGGCTGCGCGAATGGAAAGCAGACTCTGCTTCCAAAAGGTTCTTAACTGGTTTGCCTTTTTCTGGCGAACGTTTGTTTGGCGAACGGTTGGATGAGATTATTAAGGAATCCTCGGGAAAGGACTCCTCCTTACCCCAGTCCAAACCTAAGAGACCTCAGCAGAGAAAAATCCAATCGAGGTTTCGGTCCTTTCGTCCCTCCGTCAAACCCCAATCCTCTTCGTCCAACCGGCCGGAGAAAGGCCAGAGGAACTCCTATGGGTGGCGGTCCAAGTCACGCCCCCAAAAGGCCGCAGGAGGCACTGCCTCCAAGACGGCCTCCTCATGACTCTCGGCCTCATCTAGCCACATCCTCGGTCGGTGGCAGGCTCTCCCGCTTTGGCGACGCCTGGTGGCCACACGTTCAAGACCGATGGGTGAGAGACATTCTGTCTCATGGTTACAGGATAGAGTTCAGCTCTCGACCTACGGCTCGTTTTTTCAGAACCTCCCCACCCCCCGCACAGGCAGACGCACTGTTTCAGGCAGTGGACGCTCTAAAGATAGAAGGAGTTGTGATTCCCGTTCCCCTTCAGGAACGTGGTCGCGGATTTTACTCCAACTTGTTCGTGGTGCCAAAAAAGGACGGGTCTTTCCGTCCCGTTCTGGACCTCAAGCTGCTCAACAGACATGTGAGAACCAGACGGTTTCGGATGGAATCTCTCCGCTCGGTCATCGCCTCGATGTCACAAGGAGACTTCCTAGCATCGATCGACATCAAGGATGCTTATCTCCATGTGCCGATCGCACCCGAACACCAACGTTTCCTGCGTTTCGCCATCGGGGACGAACACCTTCAGTTCGTCGCATTGCCCTTCGGCCTGGCGACAGCCCCACGGGTCTTCACCAAAGTCATGGCATCCGTCGTGGCGGTCCTGCACTCTCAGGGCCACTCGGTAATCCCATACTTGAACGATCTCCTAGTCAGGGCCCCTTCTCGGGTGGCGTGTCAACGAAGTCTTACCGTCACTCTGGCGACTCTCCAGCAGTTCGGGTGGATCATCAATTTCCCGAAATCCAAGTTGACGCCGACCCAATCACTGACTTACCTCGGGATGGAGTTTCATACCCTTCCAGCGTTAGTCAAGCTACCGCGGGACAAACAGCTTTCTCTGCAGGCGGGGGTGCAGTCACTTCTTCGGAGTCAGTCACACCCCTTAAGGCGCCTCATGCACTTCCTGGGGAAGATGGTTGCTCCTATGGAGGCAGTGCCGTTCGCGCAATTCCATCTACGGCCACTCCAATGGGACATTCTTCGCAAATGGGACAAGAGTTCGTCTTCCCTCGACAAGAACATCTCTCTTTCACTTGCAACCAAAACATCACTTCAGTGGTGGCTCCTACCCACATCTCTGTCTCGGGGAAAATCCTTCCTCCCCCCAACCTGGGCCGTGGTCACCACGGACGCGAGCCTGTCAGGTTGGGGAGTGGTTTTTCTCCACCACAGGGCTCAAGGAACCTGGACTCCAATAGAATCGTCCCTTCATATCAATATTCTGGAGATAAGGGCAGTATATCTAGCCCTATTGGCTTTCCATCGGTGGCTGGAGGGCAGGCAGATCCGAATCCAGTCGGATAACGCCACTGCCGTCGCCTACATCAACCACCAAGGCGGCACTCGCAGTCGTCAAGCCTTCCAGGAAGTCGAGCGGATTCTGCAGTGGGTGGAAGTCACAGGCTCCACCATCTCCGCAGTTCACATCCCGGGCGTGGAAAACTGGGAAGCAGATTTTCTCAGTCGTCAGGGCATGGACGCGGGGGAATGGTCTCTTCACCCAGACGTGTTTCGAGAGATCTGTCGCCGCTGGGGAATGCCGGACGTCGATCTCATGGCATCGAGACACAACAACAAGGTCCCGGCCTTCATGGCACGGTCTCAGGATCACAGAGCTCTGGCAGCGGACGCTCTGGTCCAGGATTTGTCGCAGTTTCGACTGCCATATGTGTTTCCCCCTCTGGCAATGCTGCCCAGAGTACTACACAAGATCCGGTCCGACTGCCGTCGCGCCATTCTCGTCGCTCCAGACTGGCCGAGGCGGTCGTGGTATCCGGATCTGTGGCATCTCACGGTGGGTCAACCGTGGGCGCTTCCAGACCGTCCAGACTTGCTGTCACAAGGGCCGTTTTTCCATCTGAATTCTGTGGCCCTCAACCTGACTGTGTGGCCATTGAGTCCTGGCTCCTAGCGTCTTCAGGGTTATCTCAGGATGTCATTGCCACCATGAGACAAGCCAGGAAGCCAACGTCCGCCAAAATCTATTACAGGTCTTGGCAACTTTTCTTATCCTGGTGCTCTGATAACGGTTTGTCTCCATGGCCGTTTGCTTTACCCACATTTCTTTCATTCCGACAATCTGGAATGGACAAGGGTTTGTCCCTCGGCTCTCTCAAGGGCCAAGTGTCGGCGCTCTCCGTGTTTTTTTTTCAAAAGCGTCTAGCCAGGCTTCCGCAGGTCCGCACGTTCCTGCAGGGGGTTTGCCACATGGTCCCACCTTACAAACGTCCGTTGGATCCTTGGGATCTTAACAGGGTTCTGACGGCTCTTCAAAAGCCGCATTTTGAGCCGCTGCGGGATGTTTCTCTTTCCCGTCTTTCTCAGAAGGTGGCCTTCCTGGTGGCGGTCACATCACTTCGGAGAGTGTCTGAGCTTGCAGCGCTGTCATGCAAAGCCCCCTTCCTGGTTTTTCACCAGGATAAGGTGGTTCTGCGTCCTGTCCCGGAATTTCTTCCTAAGGTGGTATCCCCCTTTCATCTAAATCAGGATATCTCCTTGCCTTCCTTTTTCCCTAATCCAATTCACCAGTGTGAAAAGGATTTGCACTCTTTGGATCTAGTGAGAGCACTCCGGTTCTACGTGTCTCGCACGGCGCCCCTGCGCCGTTCAGACGCGCTCTTTGTCCTTGTCGCTGGCCAGCGTAAGGGCTCTTAGGCCTCCAAGTCAACCTTGGCTCGGTGGATCAAGGAACCGATTCTCAAGGCCTACCGTTCTTCTGGGCTTCCACTTCCTTCAGGGTTGAAAGCCCATTCTACCAGAGCCGTAGGAGCGTCCTGGGCTTTGCGGCACCGGGCGACGGCTCAGCAGGTGTGTCAGGCAGCTACATGGTCTAGTCTGCACACTTTCACGAAGCACTATCAAGTGCATGCCTATGCTTCGGCAGACGCCAGTCTAGGTAGGAGAGTCCTCCAGGCGGCGGTTGCCTACCTGTAAGAGGGGACCGTTTTCGGCTCCTTTTATTGAGGTATTCTTTTACCCACCCAGGGACTACTCTTGGACGTCCCAATTGTCTGGGTCTCCCAATGGAGCGACAAAGAAAAAGGGAATTTTGTTTACTTACCGTAAATTCCTTTTCTTCTAGCTCCTATTGGGAGACCCAGCACCCGCCCCTGTGCCCTTCGGGCTGGTTGTTCTTTTGTGTACACATGTTGTTGATGTTGATTTGTTCTTATGGTTCATGGTCTTCAGTTCTCCGAACATCCTTCGGATTGAATTTACCCTAGACCAATTTATAAGTTTTCTCCTTCCTGCTTTTGCACCAAAACTGAGGAGCCCGTGATCCACGGGAGGGTGTATAGGCAGAGGGGAGGGGTTACACTTTTTTAAAAGTGTAATACTTTGTGTGGCCTCCGGAGGCAGAAGCTATACACCCAATTGTCTGGGTCTCCCAATAGGAGCTAGAAGAAAAGGAATTTACGGTAAGTAAACAAAATTCCCTTTTTTTTAACCCTCTTATTTTTAGTGGGGCGAATGGGGAGTGATTTAAATTTTTAGTTGGTTTTTTTAATTCTTTAAAACTTTTTTTTAAATTTTTTTTATTTTAATAGTCCCCCTCGGGGTAAGGATTAGCTGTCTGATCGCTTGTTCATTTCTGCTGATCAGAGCGGCAGAGCTCTGATCAGCTGAAATGCTGCTGTCCTGTTACAACCAGCCGGCTGTAACAGGATGTGAGTCATGAGTCATGACATAACCCTGTGCTACCATGGCAACCATCGGCTTCCCGTGATCGCGTCACGGGGACTCCGATAGCGTCGAGGAAAGGAAATTTCCCTGCCATGGCCATTTACATTGCGCTGTCAGTAATTGACAGCGCGGTCTAAGGGATTAAAAGGCATGGGTGAATCGTGGATCCACCCTTTCTTGTAAGCTACACATGTCTGCTGTTCAGATCAGCATATATGTGCGGAAATCGGTGCCGGTTTACTGCAGCAGCCGACGATGATTACACCGCCATTATCTACGATGTACCCAGTACGTCCAATGTCTGTAAGAGGTTAAGTCCCTTGTGGTCATTCCTATGTAGATTTTCTGGCATGGATACTGGGCGTAATAAATCACGCCCTTAGAAGCACAAATATGTTGGTGATTTATTGTGTAAGTTTGTGTTCTTTCCGATTTTTTAATGGGAATCTGTCACCAGATTTGGGGACTACAAGCTGTGTCCAATACCACTGAGTTCTTATATACAGCATTCCAAAATACTGTATATAAGAGCCTAGGCCGCTCTGTAAAACGGAAAAAGTACTTTTATAATACTCACCTAGGGTGGGTCCAGTCCAATGGGTGTCGCAGCTCTCCAGTGCGGTGCCTCCTCTTTCAGGTCTGACGCATCCTCTCTGCTGCGATCTTCGGCCTCCTTCTTCCCAGTCCGGTGTGGATGATGTGTCTACGTCATCCACACGAGCCGACATTGCGGTCCTGCGCAGGCGCATTCATCTGCCCTGCTGATCAAAGTACTGTAATGTGCAGGCGTGAGGAAAGGTTAACCCCTTCACGACCGGCCGACTTTACACTTTCCGGTATTTTTGGGGGGTTTGCCATTCTTCTGACAGACGTAACTTTTTTTATTTTTCAGTCAATATGGTCATGTGAGGGCTCATTTTTTGCAGAATGAGCTGTAATTTTAAATGAAACCGTGAGTTTTACCATGCAGTGTACTGTAAAATGGCAAAAAAATTCCAAATGTGGAGAAATTGCAAAAAAAAGTGTGATTGCTCTATTGTTTTTGAGACATTTTATTCACTGTGTTCACTATATGGTAAACCTGATGTGCTGCTGTGATGCCTGAGGTTACTGCAAGTTTGTAGACACCAAACATGAATAGGTTTATTTTAATCTAAGGGGTTAAAAAAATAATCAGAAGTTTGTCCGAAAAAAGTGACGGACGTTTTGCGCCATTTTCTGAGACCCATAGCGTTCTCATTTTTTTAAATCTATGGCTCAGTGATGGCTTTTGTTAGTATCTCGAGCTGACGTTTTTAACAGTATCATTTTCTTTATCGTTCCTTTGGGAGACCCAGACCTTGGGTGTTTAGCTTCTGCCTCCGGAGGACACACAAAGTACTACACTTGAAAGTGTAGCTCCTCCCTCTGAGCTTATACACCCCCTGGTGAGCAGACCCAGCCAGTTTATCGCTTTGTGTTCAGGAGGCATACATCCACACATGCATTCTCATATGATTTTTTCCTTTTTGGAATGAGATTGAAGAAGTGCGGGTCCACGTCTGGACCCCCGGCATGTCCCTTCTCACCCCACTGTGTCGGCGGTGTTGTAAAGTTGATTTCCAAGGCTGGAGCCTTACATGCCGTGCTCCTTCACCATCCCTCCTGGGCTCTGGCTTGAAGTGGGAGCCAGCACAGTCTCCATGCCTGGCAGGAGACCGGTCTCCATCCGCAGCCCTTCAGGACCCTGCTGGACCGGAGCACTCATCCCCAGGGACCTGGCCCTGCGTCTCAGCAGCTAAGTACCTGAGACGTTTATATATTGGGGGTCCCTGTGCTTTATTGTTTGGGGAGAGTGTGCTTACTGTATTTATTGGCATTTCCGGCGGATTCTCTAGCTGTCGCCCGAGAACCGGTCTCTGGTTGTGGACCACTGTATATACTCTCTGGGGTTCATTCTCTTGCAGAGCCCCCGCTCCAGCAGCATGTCTCACATGAGGAGCAAGGCTCCAAAGCTTTATACTGTATGCGCTGCATGTAAGCTCCAGCTGCATGAACCGAGCACCTATCCACATTGTGATGTCTGCTCTAACTTGGTGGTGCCACAGCATGGAGTCTCACCCCCAGTGGTCTCTCAGGCTGCTCCTGCACCTGTGGCTGAACCCCCGGCTTGGGTAGAATCCTTTTCTAGGTCTATTTCCCAGTCTTTTGCTGAGTCCATGGGACTTCTGTCCAGGACTTTGATGAATATGCATCAGCCCCCTTCACAGGGTGCCTCTACTGCTAAGGGTCCCTTAGGACCGGAGCTCACAGAGGATTCATCATCAGGGCCTAGACCCCGTCCTCCTAAGAGGAGACGCAGGGTTTCCTCTCCCTCCTCCTCCCGCGGCTCTGATTCAAGAGCTGACTCGCAGGATGAGGAGGATGCCTTTACAGGGGGCTCGGAGGCTAACTCCATGTACCCCATTGATCTGTCCGAGGGTGACTCAGATCTTAGTGACTTGATTGCTTCCATTAATTCTGTACTGGATCTCAATCCGCCAGTATCAGAGGAACAACCCTCTCTGGCAGAAAAACACCAGTTTACCTAGCCTAAGAGAGCAAAGAGTGTGTTCTTTAACCACTCCAGTTTTCAGGCTGCTGTGACCAAGCCCAGGGCCTGTGCTGACAAACGCTTCCCAAAGCGTGGTTCTGATGACCGTTTTCCCTTTCCACCTGAGGTGGTCAAGGAGTGGGCTCATTCACCAAAGGTAGACCCTTCGGTGTCTAGGCTCTCAGCCCGGACCGTTGTGTCGGTGGCTGATGGCACCTCCCTTAAGGATTCCACTGACTGTCAGATTGACCTTCTGGCCAAATCCGTGTATGAAGCGGCGGGGGCCGCGTTTTCCCCGACTTTTGCAGCAGGAGATGCATTCCCTCACCAGGGAATCTATGCCCGAAATGGTTGCCTTAACTTCTCAAGCTTCAGCTTTTTCATCTTACGCCATGTCTGCCATGCTGGAGGCTTCTCACCGCACTGCGGTGGCTTCGGCTAATTCCCTCATTATCCGCAGGATCTTGTGGCTTCGAGAGTGGAAGGCAGATGCTTCTTCTAAGAAGTACCTTGCTGGGCTCCCTTTTGCTGGGTCCCGGCTGTTCGGAGAACAGCTGGATGAAATTATTAAGGAAGCTACTTTCGGGAAGAGTACTTCCATGCCACAAACCAAAACCAGGAAACCTGCCCAGGGTAGGAGTCAGTCGAGGTTTCGCTCCTTTCGTTCCTCCAACTGGTCGTCCTCTAAGCCCTCGGCCTTGTCCGCTAACTCAGCCAAGGACCAGAAATCCAACTGGCGCCCAAAAGCGCGTCCACAGAAGACCGCAGGAGGTGTTGCCACTAAGGCAGCCTCCTCGTGACTCTCTGCCCGCTCCGGCGACGTCCTTAGTCGGTGGCAGGCTCTCCCACTTTGGCGACGCTTGGTTTCAACACGTCTCCGATCAGTGGGTGAGAGATATCATCTCCCACGGCTACAGGATAGAATTCTCTTCCAGCCCGCCAAACAGATTTTTTTCTCTCAACTCCCCCTTGCTCCAAGGCCGCCGCCTTCTCACAGGCCGTGGCAGCCTTGCAGGCCAACGGAGTAATTGTACCAGTTCCCGCCCGGGAACGGTTCAGAGGTTTCTACTCAAATCTCTTCCTAGTTCCCAAAAAGGACGGTACCTTCCGGCCCATCCTGGATCTCAAGCTTCTCAACAAGCATGTTCAAGTGCGGCACTTTCGCATGGAGTCTCTGCGATCAGTCATTGCCTCAATGACCCAAGGGGATTTCCTGGCATCCATCGACATCAGAGATGCCTATCTGCATGTTCCAATTGCAGTTTCACACCAGCGTTGGCTACGTTTTGCAATAGGAGAAGATCATTTCCAATTCGTGGCTCTTCGCTTCGGGTTAGCCACGGCCCCTCGGGTATTCACCAAGGTCATGGCAGCAGTGATTGCAGTTCTGCACCTCCAGGGGTTGGCAGTGATTCCTTACCTGGACGACCTTCTAGTCAAGGCTTCATCCAGCGCAGACTGTCATCGGAGTGTCTCGCTCACTCTCGCCACTCTAGCCCAATTCGGGTGGCTTGTCAATCTTCCCAAATCCTCTCTGACTCCGACCCAGAGTCTCACGTACCTAGGGATGCAGTTCGAGACTTTGCCGGCACTTTTGAAGTTGCCCTTAGTCAAACAGCAGTCACTCCAGCTAGCGGTGCGCTCTCTGCTGAGGCCCCGCCGTTATACCCTCAGGCGTCTGATGCAGGTGCTGGGTCAAATGGTAGCGTCCATGGAGGCTGTTCCCTTTGCCCAGTTCCATCTGCGCCCCCTGCAGCTGGACATTCTCCGCTGTTGGGACAAGCGGCCTTCCTCCTTACACAGGTTAGTGGCTCTGTCGCCACGGATCAGGAGCTCTCTTCAGTGGTGGCTTCGGCCCCTCTCCCTGTCCCAAGGGCGCTCCTTCCTGACCCCGTCCTGGGTGATTCTCACCACGGATGCCAGTCTATCCGGCTGGGGAGCGGTATGTCTCCACCACAGAGCGCAGGGCACTTGGACTCCGTCCGAGTCAGCCCTTTCAATCAATGTGCTGGAAACCAGAGCCGTGCTTCTAGCTCTCCTAGCTTCTCACCACCTGCTGGCGGGCAGGCACATTCGAGTCCAGTCAAACAACGCGACCGCGGTTGCCTACATCAATCACCAGGGCGGGACACGAAGCCGCCTAGCAATGATGGAGGTACAACGCATCCTTCAATGGGCGGAGGACTCCAAGTCCACCATATCCGCAGTCCACATCCCAGGCGTGGAAAACTGGGAGGCAGATTATCTCAGCCGTCAAACCGTGGACGGTGGCGAGTGGTCCCTGCACCCGGCAGTGTTTCAGTCAATCTGCCGCAAATGGGGCACTCCGGACGTGGACCTAATGGCATCCCGTCACAAATTTTCCTGTCCTGGTGTCGCTCTACCGACCATCCTCCTTGGCCATTCTCCTTGCCGACCCTTCTGTCTTTTCTACAGTCCGGTCTGCAGCTAGGACTGTCCCTCAACTCTCTCAAGGGACAAGTCTCAGCTCTGTCAGTTCTGTTCCAGCGGCGTCTCGCTCGGCTGGCTCAGGTTAGCACCTTCATGCAAGGCGCGTCTCACATCATTCCGCCTTACCGGCGGCCCTTGGATCCCTGGGACCTTAACTTGGTTCTCACGGTTTTGCAGAAACCCCCTTTTGAGCCTCTTGGGGAGGTTTCTTTGTATCGTCTTTCTCAGAAGGTGGCCTTTCTGGTGGCCATAACTTCCCTCAGGAGAGTCTCTGATTTGGCTGCGCTCTCTTCGGAGTCACCTTTTTTAGTTTTTCATCAAGACAAGGTGGTTCTCCGTCCGACTCCGGACTTTCTTCCTAAGGTGGTCTCTCCTTTCCACCTTAACCAGGACATTACCCTACCTTCCTTCTGTCCGGCTCCTGTTCATCGCTTTGAAAAAGCGCTGCATACTCTGGATCTGGTGCGTGCTCTCCGGATCTATGTGTCTCGCACCGCTGCGCTTAGGCGGTGCACCTCTCTTTTTGTGCTAACCACAGGTCGGCGCAAGGGCCTCCCTGCTTCTAAGCCGACCTTAGCCCGTTGGATTAGATCGACCATTTCGGACGCCTACCAGAGTACTCAGGTGCCTCCCCCGCCGGGGATCAAGGCACATTCGACCAGAGCTGTCGGTGCCTCTTGGGCTTTCAGGCACCAGGCTACGGCTCAACAAGTCTGTCAGGCTGCCACTTGGACTAGCCTGCATACCTTCTCGAAGCACTACCAAGTGCATGCTCATGCTTCGGCAGATGCGAGCTTGGGCAGACGCATCCTTCAGGCGGCTGTCGCCCATTTGTGAAGTTAGGTTCTGCCTACTTCTTAATTTTTCTGTTTATTCCCACCCAGGGACTGCTTTGGAACGTCCCATGGTCTGGGTCTCCCAAAGGAACGATAAAGAAAAAGAGAATTTTATTTACTTACCGTAAATTCTTTTTCTTATAGTTCCGTATTGGAAGACCCAGCACCCTCCCTGTTGCCTGTTGGCAATTTCTTGTTCCGCGTGTTATCACCGGCTGTTGTCGTGGACAGAGTCTCCGGTTGTTCCGGCTCTTGCTCTGTTCTACTTGTGGGTGGCTATTCTCCTTCAGCTTTTGCACTAAACTGGCTGGGTCTGCTCACCAGGGGGTGTATAAGCTCAGAGGGAGGAGCTACACTTTTAAGTGTAGTACTTTGTGTGTCCTTCAGAGGCAGAAGCTAAACACCCAAGGTCTGGGTCTCCCAATACGGAACTATAAGAAAAAGAATTTATTGTAAGTAACAAAATTCTCTTTTTTGCGCAGATGCTATGTTTTCATTGCCTGTTATTGCATTTTGCTTAAGATTTAGGGGGTGATGCGGGGTGCATTGTGTGTGTGTAGGGGCTGATGGACGGTGCATTATGTGTGTGTGTGTGTGTGGGTGTAGGGAGTAATGGGGGTGCATTGTGTGTGTAGGGAGTAGTAGGGGTGCATTGTATTGTGAGTGTGTGTGTGTAGGGGGTGATGGGGGGTGCATTGTGTGTGTGTAGGGGCTGATGGATGGTGCATTGTGTGTGTGTTTGTGTAGGGAGTAATGGGGGTGCATTGTGTGTGTAGGGAGTAGTAGGGGTGCATTGTATTGTGAGTGTGTGTGTGTAGGGGGTGATGGGGGGTGCATTGTGTGTGTGTAGGGGCTGATGGACGGTGCATTGTGTGTGTGTTTGTGTAGGGAGTAATGGGGGTGCATTGTGTGTGTAGGGAGTAGTGGGGGTGCATTGTATTGTGTGTGTGTGTGTGTGTAGGGGGTGATGGGGGGTGCATTGTGTGTGTGTAGGGGCTGATGGACGGTGCATTGTGTGTGTGTGTGTGTGTAGGGAGTAATGGGGGTGCATTGTGTGTGTGTGTGTGTGTGTGTGTGTGGAGTAGTGGGGGTGCATTGTATTGTGGGTGTGTGTGTGTAGGGGGTGATGGGGGGTGCATTGTATTTGTGTGTGTAGCAGGTGAAGGGGGGATGTATTTGTGTGTGTGTGTGTGTGTGTGTGTGGGGGGGGGTAATGGAGCGTGTATTGTGTGTGTGTGTGTGTGTATGTGTGAGGGTAATGGGGGTGCATTGTAGTGTGTGTGTGTAGGGGGTGATCGGGGGTGCATTGTGTGTGCGTAGGTGGGGATGGGGGGGTGCATTGTATTGTGTGCGTGGGGAGATGGTAATGGGGGGTGCATGGTATTTGGGTGTGTGTATGTAGTGGGTGATGGGGGGATGTATTGTATTGTGTGTGTGTGTGTGTGTGTGTGTGGAGAGGGGCGCGGAGTCATTAATCGAGCTATAGTTACATTTAATTCTCAAAATTTTCGTTTCATTCACCTTTTCCGTTCTAATATTTTACAATGTGAACGACCATGGCTTTGATCCTGGGTACGCCCATGCACAGGCCTGAGTGGGCCCCGGCACCCAGCCTTTCAATCGTAAACTTCAGTGATCGTACAAGTTCTGTATGATCACTGAAGTTTTCGCAGTTGCAGGACCTTTAGTGACATCACATGTGTCATGTGACTCACCAAAGGTCCTAGCGGTGCACTGCGGGAGTCCCCAGGCCTGCACCAACCGCGCCGGTATTCAGATGTATGCGCGTCTTTCAGGCGCGCAATACATTTGTACAGTGCGGCCGGTGACAGGAGGGAGAGCAGCTCTGCTCAGCCCCGCAACGTACCGTCATCGCCAGGGCTGCAGAGGAGCGCGCCTCAGTCCTGCACCGACATCATCATCACCGAGGCCACAGCTGCAGGGATGAAGAGGAGGACGCGCAGGCACAGGTAAGCGCTCCAGAGGAGTCGAAGATGTACTTTTATATGAGGGGCTGCGGGTGGGGGAGGAGCAGTGTTATTTTACAAGTGGCATTAAGAAGCGGTGGGGGACTTTATGGAGCATATTATGGGGCAGTGGCGGACATAATAGGGCAGTGGGGGACATAATAGGGCAGTGGGGACATTATAGGGCAGTGGGGGACATTATAGGGCAGTGGGGGACATAATAGGGCAGTGGGGGACATAATAGGGCAGTGGGGGACACAATAGGGCAGTGGGGGACACAATAGGGCAGTGAGGGACACTATAGGGCAGTGGGGGACTTTATAGGGCAGTGGGGAACATTATAGGGCAGTGGGTGACATTATAGGGCAGTGGGTGACATTATAGGGCAGTGGGGGACATTATAGGGCAGTGGGGGACATTATAGGGCAGTGGGGGACATAATAGGGCAGTGGGGGACATTATAGGGCAGTGGGGGACATGATAGGGCAGTGGGGGACATGATAGGGCAGTGGGGGACATGATAGGGCAGTGGTGGACATGATAGGGCAGTGGTGGACATGATAGGGCAGTGGGGGACATGATAGGGCAGTGGGGGACATGATAGGGCAGTGGGGGACATGATAGGGCAGTGGGGAACATCATAGGGCAGCGGGGGACATCATAGGGCAGCGGGGGACATAATAGGGCAGCGGGGGACATTATAGGGCAGTGGAAGGACATTATAGGGTAATGGGGGCCATTATGAAGCAAATTGGGGCATTATAGGTCAGTGGGGGACGTTGTGAAAGAAATTGGAACATTATAGGGCAATGGGGGACATTATGAGGCATCAAAGATTTTGGAAGGCAGCATAGTATAATGAGGAGGGGGGGATTTATACAGGGATGTAGTTGGGAGAGATATTATAGAAAGGGCAATTTTTGGGGGGACATTTTGGAAAGGGGCACTTTGTGGGGCTATTTTGGAGAGCAGGATTGTGGGGTGATATTTTGAGCAGGAAGCAATTAACAACCCCTTCTGATTCCACTTGTTTCCCCAGACATTATTAAATAAAAGGGGCCAGGATGAGGGACATAATTACTATATGGGGCCAGGATGAGGGACATAATTACTATATGGGGCCAGAATGAGGGACATACATTATTAGTTTATGGTGGCACATGGGGCATAATTACTGTAGGGGCAAATTAGGGGACATTATTACTGATGAAATATAAGTTCATTTTGAGGATACTGTCTCCAATGGGGGAACAAGAGTCTGACGTGGTGTAGAAATTGGGGAAATAGTGAGGAATGTACTCTGGGAGTGATCGGCTATAGGTGACTGTTATTTTCTGCAGAGTCGCGTCTTGGCAGGAAGAAGTGATGACGGTCAGCGCCGGATGAAGAGAAAAAGCGAAGATGAATAAAGTCAGCTAGAGACGTCACTGGTAAGTCAGTCACGGTATTTCTCCCTTGTATGTGGTTGTATTCGGTCACTATGTGGTCTGGTCACGGTGTGGTGGTATTTCTCCCTTGTATGTGGCTGTATTTGTTCAGTGTTTGGTGGTAATATGTGGTCTGGTCACGGTGTGGTGGTATTTCTCCCTTGTATGTGGCTGTATTTGGTCACTGTTTGGTGGTAATATGTTGTCTGATCACTGTGTGGTGGTATTTATTACTTGTATGTGGTTGTATTTGGTCACTATGTGGTGGTAATATGTTGTCTGGTCGCGGTGTGGCGGTATTTCCCCCTTGTATATGGTATTATTGATTTTGGTATAGTGGATTGTGTTGTGTATGGAGGTTACTTTCTCTCTATAAGGGGGAGATTTTTTCCAGTAGAAATTAAATACTTAAACATTTAACCCCTCCCCTCCCTGTCCTGCCCTGTCCTGTGACTATTACACTGCAGTAAATATGCACTTACAGAGATTCTCCAGTGAAAACAAGTAATCACCTTTACTAAGGCCACGTGCACACACTGAGTATTCAGTGAGTTTTTTTACCTCAGTATTTGAAGCCAAAACCAGGAGCAGTAAAATCAGAGAAAAAGTGTGTGAACGTAGCCTAAAGATTAGTGATAACTTATTCATCTGTGTGGACCGATTGCTGGGACCTGCACCGATCGTGCAACTTTTATCCCCCATTACACTGGAGCTCGTGTCCGACTCGACCCCTGATCCATTCATTCCCTCAGTGGCTGCGAGCGCTGCGCTTGTTATTATCTGGCTGCTCCACAGAGGATGAATGGAGCTGCGGTCACACATCCCACCCCACAGAGGATGAATGGAGCTGCAGTCACACACCCCACCCCACAGAGGATGAATGGAACTGCGGTCACACATCCCACCCCACAGAGGATGAATGGAGCTGCTGTCACACACCCCACCCCACAGAAGATGAGTGGAACTGCGGTCACACATCCCACCCCACAGAGGATGAATGGAGCTGCGGTCACACACTCCACCTGCTGCTGCAAAAAGTTCCCCAATCTTCCTATCGGTGCGGTTTCCACTGGTCTGGTTCCACCGATCAATAAGTTATCACCAACCTACCCTGTGGATCGGTGATAACTTGTTTTCACTAAAGACCCCATTACTGCAAACTACTATAATTGTACATCCCAGTTATGATGCACAATATAGATGTGCAGGAGCCGTCTGTGTATACCGTCAAAGCAACACAATAATGGCGATAACACTAATGGGTGTTTATATTTAGCTGTAGGGTGGGCCCCTGGAGTCAATTCTCCTGGTGGGCCCCAGACAGCCCAGTCCACCCCTGGCTATCATGATAGCCACCAGATCGTTAAGGGGTTAAAGATCTCTTACGCATATGCACTACAATACATGGATCTGCTTTGAGCAGGACAGATCAAAGTGCGCCTGCGCAGGACCTCAATGCCAGCTAGTGAGCATGATGTAGGACGCGTCATGCACATGGGCCTCAGAAAAAGGAGGATGGCGATCGCCGCAGAGAGGAAATGCCGGACTAGAGAGAGGAGGCAATGGGTTTGAGATAATGATCAATAACTTTGCTAGCTATTTCATCATCAGCTGACGGTCTCCTTTTTTTCTCAGCTCCAGATCCCCTTGAGTGGAGCCCCAAAAATTGGTCTGTGCGATTTCTTCCTGTAAGCTCCCAAAGTAAGTCTGCCATCTTGTCTTTCTTCTTCCTGCTCCAGCTGTAAGGCTACTTTCACATTTGACAGGATGCAAACCGCATATGACCGGATCCTGTGGATTGAATGTGCAACGCATGCAACCGCAATTGTTATTTTATTGTTATTTTATTGTATGCTTCTACTTTTACTTGTGATGGATGAAGGGGAACACAGAATTTATCGGCTTGCACTGGAGTCAGCTGATCGGGAATAAGCTGAACTCCTGATCTCACAGCCCGCCCACGCTGTGATGGATGCAGGTTAACAGCAATCACTGCCTGCTGCCGATCACGTGTGACCATGTTCGGGCTGTGTGGTCATGAGTTCAGCTGAGTTCAGATCAGCTGACTCCAGTGTCGGCCGATTACTTGTTCTGTGTCCCCCTGCATCCATCGCAGAGTGTGCGGGCTGGAGTTCAACAGAGTTCAGATCAGCTGACCCCAGTGTCGGACGAATTCAGCTGACCTCACAGGCAGCACACGCTGCGATGGATGCAGGGGCACCCAGAACAAGTAATCGGCCAACACTGGAGTCAGCTGATCAGATTACTTGATCTGCTGGCTGTATGGTTAGAAGTAGGGATGAGTGAGCACTAAAATGCTCGGGTTCTCGGTAGCCCATGAGTATTTTTTTTTTTTAAATTCATTAAAAAATAAACAAAAACCCCAAAAACATAACCCTAACTCTAGGGTTAGGGGGTAAAAAAAATAAAATGTGTGGACTCCCGCTGCATTTTCTAATGCTAAGGTAACCCAAGCAGCTACTGGCTGCTAACCCCCACTGCTTATATGACCTTCACTGGCAATGAAAAATCCAGGGAAGCCCTTTTTTTAACGTTTTTTGCGCAAAAACTAAAAAAAAAAAAGACAGCTTCACCCTGTTTTTGTATGCTAGCCAGGTAGAGCAAGTAGGTACGTGCTGCCCCCAACCCCCAGCTGCCTATTTGTACCCGGTTGGGAACCAAAAATACAGGGAAGCCCTTTTTTAATTATTTCATGAATTTCATGAAATAATTAAAAAAAAACAAAAAAACGACATGGGCTTCGCCCAATTTTTGTGATGAGCCAGGTACAAGTAGGCAGCTGGGGATGGGAATACGCAGTGCAGGGTGGACCAAGCTTTCTTGCCCCCCCCGCTTCGAATTGCAGTCAACAGTCGCCCCAGAAAATGGCGCTTTCTTAAAAGCGCTATCTTCTGGCGTTGTATCCAACATCTCTCCCAGCGGGTGGCACGTTGGGTAATAAGGGGTTAATACCAGCTTTGTTTTACCTGCTGGTATAAAGCCTGAGATTGCTAATGTCAGGCCAAGTTTGACCCGGCCATTAAGAATCTCCAATAAAGGGTTAAAAAAAAAGACATCACACAGAAAAAATACTTTATTAGAAATAAATACACAGACACTTTATTAGAAATAAATACACAGACACACTTAGGGACTCCATCTTTATTACTCCCTCTCACCCCTTCACGATCCTGGTCTTCTGTCTGAGAGAGAGGGAGATTTCTGTATTGACCATGCCAAGTTGCTTTCTGGGCATGCTCAGTACAAAAAACAGGATTCTGTCTATCAGGATCCGGCGACTTCCGGTACAGCAGGATCGGGGTCATTGAAATACATTGCAGGTACCACTGCATGTACTAATACAGATGGCCACCTGGTGGCGCTATAATAACACAAAAATCTAATATCACCCATGTAACGCAGCCTAAGCCTCAAAGGCTACCATTACTATTATCGATAGAGCTAACAGCCATGAATCATCGTGATCCGGACTCACCTATAAAGTTCACTTATAACTGGATGTTTTGAGTAGCCCTGACACGCGTTTCTCACCTGGTTTCCTTGCTTGAGGAAAGTATAATGTGCATGTTTTTATATGTGGTGTCTTGGGCGAGATCGTCGCTGTTTGGACGCGTGCAGGGGGTGGGACGCCGCACATAGAGTCCGCCTCATCCGGTCATTCCAGGGGAAGCAGTTAACCCATGCATCCTTCTAAGGAAGCTCCCTCGGCGGGGACTCATGCTGAGGCAGCCACGCACATGCGCATCCAACGAGACCATATTACTACTGCCACCTACTACTGGCAAGTGAAAGGGCACGACCAGGGTGGTAAGAAAATCATCCAAACATAAGGAGAATCAGCGTTAGCCTAAAGAATATGACCATGTATAGTCCTTAAAAGATTTTCTAATGTCCCTATATCATGCAGAGATAAAATTCATATAGTAATATGTGTATATATATATATATATATATATATATATATAAATATATATATATATACACCCCTAGATTCTAAATGGACCTTGTCAATACCACAAATTTTCAATCCTGTGGGACCACAGTCATGGCGCAGCTTGTAATGTCTCTGGATCATCCTCAGGGAATCAAGATCCACAACATCACACACCGCAATTATTCCCTAACATGTTCCCTCGTG
>NW_027442698.1:52500-86697 GCF_048569485.1 Anomaloglossus baeobatrachus | reverse complement strand
ATTAATGAGAAAAAAATGAGCTATTTTGAATTTACCAAATGGCTGCAATGAAACAAAGAGTGAAAAATTTAAAAGGGTGTGAATACTTTCTGTACCCACTGTATGTGGACCCTCAGACCTCTAGGGATGATTTTTTTGTTGGTGATAATTCTCTAGGGAGGTCATAGTCCAGCATGAATGGGTTTGTCATGGATAAGAGTCTTATTTTTCTTTTGGGTTGTGTAAAATCATCTAGGGCTTTATTAAAATCACTTTTATCAGTTAATTTACCCATAACTTGTAAGGCTGGTTGGTTAATAGCTTTTCTCACAAAATACTCAGTTTTACTGAAATTAGTTGATCTAAAATTAATACACCCAACAACAAAAATTGCTACATTGTGTATTTTGTATGACCTCCACCTCCATGATTTGTAAGGACAGCACTAAGACTTTTTGGCCTGAAATGAAGAAGTTGATGACATACTTTAGTGTCTATCTTATTCCATTCTTGAAAAGAAAAGAAAATTCTGTACAACAGCTTGATTACAAAAGGTACAAATAGTTTTATTAGATATTATAAAGGCATTATAGCAAATACAAAAAATACATAGAAATGTAAAAGTCGTGAAATAAAAGGTAAACACCAGCAGATGGCGCCCTCATACCACATAGGCATGTAAGTCCGCTCTGAAATAAGCCGGGGGACCCCCGGAAGAAGGATCAACACGAAACCTATAGGTCGGGGCTCACCCCTCAGCCCACACTTAGGTATGCTAGTCTGCTTAGTATTGTGACCTTGCAAATCGTTTGTACACTGTTACATGGCTTATTGAACTTACTATATGGTCACGGTGGGACATTGTGTGTTTATCAGCACATTTCTATCTCTGGAACACCTCTGTCTTTTCACAGGCAGCTGTCAGCTGGGCTGTCATTAGTGTCGGCTTATTTCAGAGCGGACTTACATGCCTATGTGGTATGAGGGCGCCATCTGCTGGTGTTTACCTTTTATTTCACGACTTTTACATTTCTATGTATTTTTTGTATTTGCTATAATGCCTTTATAATATCTAATAAAACTATTTGTACCTTTTGTAATCAAGCTGTACAGAATTTTCTTTTTCTTTTCATCTTCATATCTGTATATGGCTTTTTCCATATTGAAAAAATGACACGGTTATGTCCGTGTCTGTTAGTATCATTCACTTATTCCATTCTTGAAGATCGACTGCTTTTAGAGCCTGGATAGTGGATGGAGAGTGATACCGACCTTTCCCATCAGAATTCCCTTTGAGTGTTTTGGTTGGGATCAGATTAGGAGACATAATTGGCCACTGAATCACTTTCGCCCTGTTCTTCAGAAATACAACATATGTGTATTCTGTATAATTGTGATGTTGAAAAAGTGTACGTCTAGCAAGGGCATGGAGTTATGGTAGCCTCTTTGCTTTTATTATACAACAGTACATAAGTGAACTCATCCTAGTATCAATCAAAAGTAGCTTCTTAACACCAGCAGCACTCGAACAGCCCCACCAAGTTTCATTATAGGCAACATGGAGTGATAAAAAAATCATTTAGAAAAATGCATACTGCCTATAGTGAAACATGGTGGCAGTGTCCTAATGTGGAGCTATATGAGTGCTCCTGATGTCGAGCTACATTTTTTTTTATGAACTCTTAAATTCACAGATGTACAGTACTGCTGTATATTAAAAGGGAAGATGCTACCATCACTTAGTGTACTTGGTATACATGCACTTTTCCAACTTGACAATGATCCAAAACTGACATTTTTTTGCATTTCTGAAGAACAGGTTGAAATCATTCCGCGGCCAAGTAAGTTTCCTGATCTGAACCCAACAATACCTATAGGGAATTCTGAAGAGACAAGTTGAGAATCACTATCCATCCAGCAGCAAGGCTTTTAAACAGATTGTTCTTAAAAACCTGAAAAAGACATTGCAGTATGTTGCCAACTTGTTCATTCCAGGCCTAGAAGACTTGGTGCAGTCCTTAAAAAGTTATGGAGGTCATACAAAAT
This sequence comes from Anomaloglossus baeobatrachus, assembly GCF_048569485.1. Classification (NCBI taxonomy): domain Eukaryota; kingdom Metazoa; phylum Chordata; class Amphibia; order Anura; family Aromobatidae; genus Anomaloglossus; species Anomaloglossus baeobatrachus. The sequence continues at coordinate 84,672 of NW_027442698.1, read as the reverse complement.
ACTAGCTGTATTAGACCTAGTATTGTTGTTTTGTCTGTATCTATTGGTCATGATCATTGTTTAATAACATTTATACTATGTTTCTAAAAAAAAAAAAAGTTCTTTGGTGATTCTTATGGCTCCAATTATTTATAGGTCTAATGCATGCAGGGGAGCCTTTCACAGCCTTATTGGTGTCTACACTTATCCTAGCTCCCGGGTGTGTGTGTCCACCTGGGTAATGCTTAGAGCAGAGGCGAATCTAGGGGGGGGGGCTGGCGGGGCATGTGCCCTGGGCGCAGTGTCAGGGGGGTCGCTGTCGGGCTGACTGATGCAGCACTCTGAGCGACCAGGGACGGCGTCAGCACCTTTCAGCAACTGTGGTGATGTATGCTGCTGCCCCCGGGCTGAGTTCCGGGGCCCGCAGCAATCATGTCGGCAGCCGCACTTCCCTGGCTGATGTCTCTTACATCCACGTTATACAAGTTCATCTGTGGGCGGAGCTAGCACGCAGCGTGTATTACGTCCAATAGAAAAGGTAGATGCTAGAATGTACGGGTTCCTTTCAGGTATGAGTTGTCATGAAGCTGGTCACGCCCACTAACCTGGAAGGAGCCCGTACATTCTAGGCTCAACCCACAGATGAAGACACTGTCAGACAGGAGCTGAAGCATCAACTTCATGCTGAGCTGTATGTCCTGACCCCCCACCCAGTGCTATATACCCCAGAACTGTCTATTAACCCCACCCCAGTGCTGTATACCCCCAGAACTGTCTATTAACCCAACCCCAGTGCTATATACCCCAGAACTGTCTATTTACCCCACTCCAGTGCTATATACCCCCAAAACTCTCTATTCACCCCACCCCGGTGCTGTATACCCCCAGAACTGTCTATTAACCCCACCCAGTGCTATATACCCCCAGAACTGTCTATTAACCCCACCCCAGTGGTATATACCCCCAGAACTGTCTATTAACCCCACCCCAGTGCTATATACCCCAGAACGGTCTATTAACCCCACCCCAGTGCTATATACCCCCAGAACTCTCTATTCACCCCACCCCAGTGCTGTATACCCCCCAGAACTGTCTATTCACCCCACCCAAGTGCTATATAACCCCAGAACTGTCTATTCACCCCACCCCAGTGTTATATACCCCCAGAACTGTCTTATCCCCTTACCCCAGTGGTGTATACCCCTCAGAACTGTCTGTTCCCTGATCCCAGTGCTGTATACCCACCAAAACTCTGTTCCCCCCCCCACAGCTGTATCTCCCCCTACCACAGTGCTGTATACCCCCAGAGCTGTTTGTCCCCCATTCCAGTGCTGTATACCCTCAGAGCTGTTTGTCCTCCACTCCAGTGCTGTATACCCTCAGAGCTGTTTGTCCTCCACTCCAGTGCTGTATAACCCCAGAGCTGTATGTCCCCCCCACTCCAGTGCAGTCTACCACCCCAGAGCTGTATACCCCCACTCCAGTGCAGTATACCACCCTAGAGCTGTATACCCCCCAGAGCTGTATGTTCCCCACCCCAGTACTGTATACCCCCCCAGAGCTGTACGTCCCCGACTCCAGTGCTATTTACCCCCCAGAGTTGTATGTCCCCCACCCCAGTGCTGTATACCACCTCAGATCTGAATGCCCCCTTCTAAAGCTGTACGTCCCCAGCCTCTCCTGTGATATATATACAGCAGTGTCAGTGTGCTCTGTGTGTGGCTGTGTCTGTTAGTCATGGCACAGCCCCATGCCGAGGGGGAGCTGGACGGAGACAAGCAGGGGAAGTGAACATGCCGAGGAGGAGCTGGACGGAGACAAGCGGGGAGGTGAGTGAGGCTGCTGCCGGCTTCCCCATATTAATAATATCTGTAATGTGTCTGTGTGTGCATGTATCGCAAGATCGGGTCACAGTCGCATGACACTCGGCTCATGCTCGTAGTAGAGCCTGAGCCGAGGGTCATTAGCATATCTCATCCGTTGCACTCGCATTGGATGCCATACGTTAATGTGACTCCAGCCTTTATTTGTGATACTGACTAATTCCCATCACTAGGCCTCAGTCTCACTTGCGCATTGCTTCCCATGCGAGAGCATCAGATGTGATATGCTAATGACCCTTGGCTCAGGCTCTGCTGCGAGCATGAGCCGAGTGTCATGCAGCTGTGATCCAATCTTGCGATCAGATCACAGCTTCGGTCAAGAGAAACGGAGGGAGTAATTCTCCCCCTTCTCCACGGCCTGTCTCTGCGTACATCGTACTGCACTCTGATGACATCCAAGTGCAGTGCGATGTTTCACACGCTCCCGTAGACCTGTATGGGTATGTGAGCTGAGACTCTCAGACACTCGCAGCATGCTGCAATTCTTTTTTCATGCCAATATATCATGAAAAATCAATTGCAAATGGACACTGCCCCATCATTTTACATTGGTGCGAGTGCAATTCGATGTTTTATCGGATTGCACTCGTCCATGCAAAACGTAAGTGGAACCGAGGCCTTACTGTAATTCCTGTATAGTCCGTAGTCTGATGGTGATTGATAACTCCCAAGAATCTCCTTACCATTGTTAAAAGGAATCTGTCACCAGGTTTTTGCTCCCCCATCTAAGAGCAGCATAATGTAGAGACAGACCCTGATTCCAGCGATGTGGCACGTACTGAGCTCTTTGCTGTCATTTTAATAAAATCAATGTTTTCTCTGCTGCAGATCTAGCAGTTATACAGAGCTCATGAATATGCTGGACTACCTGGCAGCATGCCAAGCAGTCCTGTAATGATAATCTACTGCTGTGATTTTAGCAAAACTACACTAAGCAGCACAGTAAGTTACACACCGCTTGAATCAGGATCTCTGCCCCTACATTATGCAGCTCTCAGATTAGGTGTTAAAATCCTGGTGACAAATTCCCTTTAAGGATGTACTGGAAGTTGTAGATTCCTGCAATACAAATGTCTGTGTCTGACCTGACATTACAATTGATGTACCATTCTTGTGGTTTTGATGATGTATTTCTGCACTGATGAGGGCTTTGATGCTGTGTTTCTAAACTTATGGGGTTATATGGATGAATTTCTGTACTGCTGGTGGTTGTGATGCTGTGTTTCTGTATTGATGGGGGTTCTAATTATGTATTTTTGTACTTCTGGTGGTTCTGCTGCTGTTACTAGTTCTGACCCTGTATACAAGTAACAATACATAAATTGTGAGATTGGACAACCCTTTTACTTAGAATTGGGCTACACTTTTTAATTTTATAAGTAAAGTCATGTCCAGGTTTGAGATGAAAGTTTCCAGTCTCTCTAGGTGACTGCAGGCTTCTGAATTCTTATAATGCATGCTCTACACACTTTTAGGATTCTCCGGTGCAAGTGACGAGACTGGACGGTCATATGAGCGCAAGTATGAGATTTTTAGATTTCTGGCCACATTCTGACTAGATGTGTCCGGCCTTACTCAATTCATTTTTATTGAGCGAGGCCATACATGTATAGTGAGCAAATAAAAACATGCATGTAAATCCCATACTTGCAGTTTCGTGACCTCCCACTCACCGCCGGCACCAGAGAATCTTGACAGTGTGCAGTGTGAGAATTCAGAAGTCTACAGTCACATAGAGTGACACAGAGTGACTGCAGATTTTTATCTCAAACCTGGAGAAGCCCTTTACTTATAAAATTAAACAGTGTAGCTCAATCCTAACAGCATGTAATATACTCCCTGTTAAGATTCAGCTCTGCTCGCTGGTTCCAGCAGACACCACATGGCCTCTCCACTCATAAGTGATTTTCATACTTCCATGAGACAATTAGCTTTTCTTCCTACGTTCCTCTTTGAACTTTGAGAGAATTATTAAGAGCAGCTCGTCATCATGTGACTAAGTGTGCAAATCACATATAAATGGTCACATGGGGCGGGGGGGCGCCAAATTTAATTCTTGCCCCGGGTGCCGGAAAGCCTAGATACACCTCTGCTTAGAGGGTTTCAGATGTTGTTTTTGAAAAATACTAGATGTAGTAGTTTTCACAGGGGGTGCATTATTTTTTTTTTCCATTAACTGATTTGAGTAAAACTGAAGATTTACTAATCAAAATTGTATACTGTTAACCTTACTTTCATGCTATTGGTTAAAAAAAATGTTCTATGAAACTTAGTCTTGTCAAAATTTTGGAAATTGTGCTTGTGTTCAGTGAGATTATGATTAAAATCCTAATTTTTAAAGTAGGTGTACTAATTTAGGTTGAGCACTGAATAAATGTATATACACCCACTAGATGTATATGTTTTTTATCCTGACTAATAAGTATTTCTTTTAATTATATATAGGTGAAATTTGAGCGGTTCACCTGCTTTTCTCAATTAAGGTATGTACTGTATGTACTGTGCATGTTTATTCACCCTGTCTCATAGCAGTGACCTTAACAGCCTAATTTTTCAGGTATTTATGATATCAGTCTGGTATGCTTTACTCTTAAATGCTGCAGTGTTTCAGAGAAAAACATACTTTAAAAACCGCAGAAGACTGAGCCACCCTGGAGACTAGTTGGACAGGCGGGTCCCGGCAGCATCTGCATGTGCACTGTCCTGGATTGACAAGTTACTGCCTGTGCACGCACATAGGCAGAGACCTGTCAAGCTGCCAGGGACCCACGTGTCACGACTAATCACTTATAGTGTACGGTTTAAAAATTAAAGCCAATTGTTCAACTGCTGTTGATCGGTTCATTCTGCCTCCCAAAGATTGCAGTACAGCAATTCTCACATTTTTCCTGCGATCTATGCTGATCGCTTACATCGAAGATCACGTGTAAATTTCTGAAAATCATGATTTAGATAAATTCTCAATGGAAAATTCACTGTAATGAGGCAGAGGGAGTCACTTTGACCCTCAGTCTGACGTATGATCCGACGGTGTCCATCTATTTACTCATCATTTTAGGCGTGCACAAAAGTGCAGTCATCAACAGTTTTGTTCACCTTTGAAAAGATGCACACAGTTGAACAGAGGCCGGTCGGAGACAGGAGTAGCTCTGCTGCCTCAATAGTGAATGGATCCATCTCGGGTTTTACCTGAATCACATATTTTGGACATGTAAATGGAAACCCCGATGTAAGTGCTCAGCATAGAGCACAAGATAAATGTGGACTGATCCAAAATGTTCTGTACCCCATATTGCCACCAAATAGCATTCAACTCAACCGACAGAAAACTCAAGTCCCCACTAAGGTCCATCATCTGTTAACGGAATTATAGGGGCTTCCACATTACTGGCAGAACAAAGTCTCTGGAAAAGTACTATGGCTCCCCCCTCAAAAAAGAAATACAGCAAAATCTGCACATCCAAATCCCCCCATCCCTACTGAGCCCCATAATGTGTTTAAACCACAATTAACGTCAACATATTTGGCATTGTTGTAGTGAGGGGAGCCCACTTAATTTACAGGGTATAGGTTTCCAGAAGCACGAGCAAGGCACAATGTACAGCACTACAATGTACTGGGCGCAACAAGGGCTTATTTGCAATTTTATAATTCTGCTACATTCACGGCGTTTGACTCCATGGGTGTTTTCCAGAGTCTAAATTGTGGCTACACCCATAGATGAACTCCCAGAGGTATGTTATTTACAAATTTTGGTCACTTCAGGGGGTTTCTGTTGTTCTGGACACTTGGGGAGTCGGCAAATGGAGTCCGCATACTATTCTAGGAAAATCTGTGCTCCAAAATTCATCCTTCCTTCCGGCCAAAAGGTGCTGTACAGTCACATGGGGTATTGCCACATTCTGCTAAAATTGTGTAAGACATTATGGGGCCTTTTTTACCTATTCCCCTTGTGAAAATTATAAATCTGGCGATAAAACAACTTTTTAGTAGTAAAAATAATTATTTTTTCTTCACCGCCCAATAGTATTACATTTCTTTATCGTTCCTATGGGAGACCCAGACATTGGGTGTTTAGCTTCTGCCTCCGGAGGACACACAAAGTACTACACTCAAAAGTGTAGCTCCTCCCTCTGAGCTTATACACCCCCTGGAAAACCAGATCTAGCCAGTTTATCGCTTTGTGTTCAGGAGGCACACATCCACACATGCATTCTCATCTGATTTTTCATTTTTGGAAAGAGTTCTGAAGAAAAGCAGGTCCAAGTCTGGACCCCCGGCATGTCCCTTCTCACCCCACTGTGTCGGCGGTGCTGTTAAGGTTGATTCCAAGGCTGGAGCCTTCCATGCCGTGCTCCTTCACCATCCCTCTGGGCTCTGGCTTGAAGTGGGAGCCAGCACGGTTCTCCATGCTTGGCAGGAGACCGGTCTCCATCCGCAGCCCTTCAGGATCCTGCTGGACCGGAGCACTCGCCCCCAGGGACTTGGAACCCTGCGTCTCAACAAGCTAAGTACCTGAGAGGTTTATATATTGGGGGTCCCTTGTACTTTATTGTTGGGGAGAGTGTGCTGAGTGTTTTTTGTGACATTTCCGGCGGGTTCTCTGGCTGTCGCCTGAGAACCGCGCCGATGGTGCCTGCACACCGGCCGCACCGCTCAAATTTAGGCCTACTTTCGGTTTCACTGCCCTCGCATGTCATTCATGCAGAGGGACAGTGCGGCTCCGCCCTGCTGCCGTTCTACACAGGGGAGAGACACTCCTCACTGAGTTCATGTCTCCTCCCCTGTAGGTCTCTATGGCCCTCCAGATCCCGCTCTCAGAGTGAGTCCCGCCCCCTCTCTTCACTCCGGCGCCATTTTCTCAGCGTTCTTCCCTGCGATCAGCGCTGGCTGCAGCATCCCTGCTGAGGTACTTGGGAGTCCGGGCTTTGGGATCTGGAGGGCACACAAACCGCTCCAGCGGTCTGGTAAGCCACAACCTCCGGTTGTGGACCTTCTGTATATACTCTCTGGGGGTCATTCTGGCAGAGCCCCCACTTCAGCAACATGTCTCACACGAGGAGCAAGGCTCCAAAGCTGTATTCAGTATGCACTGCATGTAAGCTCCTACTGCCTGAACCGAGCACCTATCCACATTGTGATGCCTGCTCTAACCTGACGATGCCTCAGCCTGGAATCGCCCCCCCAGTGGTCTCTCAGGCTGCTCCGGTCCCTGTGGCTGAACCCCCGGCTTGGGTAGAATCCTTTTCTAGGTCTATCTCCCAGTCTTTTGCCGACTCCATGGGACAGCTGTCCAGGACTTTGCTGAACATGCATCAGCCCCCTTCACAGGGTGCCTCTGCTGCTAGGGCTCTCTCAGCGGAGCTCACAGAGGATTCATCATCTGGTCCCAGACCCCGTCCTCCTAAAAGGAGACGTAGGGCTCCCTCTCCTTCCTCGTCCCGCGGCTCTGATTCAGGAGCTGACTCGCAGGACGAGGAGGATGCCTTTACAGGGGGCTCGGAGGCTAACTCCATGTGCCCCATTGATCTGTCCGAAAGTGACTCAGATGTTAGTGATTTGATTGCGTCCATTAATTCTGTACTGGATCTCAATCCGCCAGTATGAGGAGCAACCCTCTCTGGCAGAAAAGCACCAGTTTACCTCGCCTAAGAGGACAAAGAGTGTGTTCTTTAACCACTCCAGTTTTCAGGCCGCTGTGTCCAAGCCTAGTGCCTGTCCTGACAAACGCTTCCCAAAGCGTGGTTCTGATGACCGTTTTCCCTTTCCACCTGAGGTGGTCAAGGAGTGGGCTCATTCACCAAAGATAGACCCTCCGGTGTCTAGGCTATCAGCCCGGACCGTTGTATCAGTGGCTGATGGCACCTCTCTTAAGGATTCCACTGACCGCCAGGTCGACCTTCTGGCCAAATCTGTATATGAGGCGGCGGGGGCCTCGTTCTCCCCAACTTTTGCAGCAGTGTGGGCTCTCAAAGCCATCTCTGCTTCTCTAGAGGAGATGCATTCCCTCGCCAGGGAATCTATGGTTGCTTTAACTTCCCAAGCTTCAGCTTTTTCATCCTATGCCATGTCTGCCATGCTGGAGGCTTCTCACCGCACTGCGGTGGCTTCGGCTAATTCCCTCGCTATCCGCAGGATCCTGTGGCTTCGAGAGTGGAAGGCAGATGCTTCCTCGAAGAAGTTCCTTGCTGGACTCCCTTTTGCTGGGTCCAGGCTGTTCGGTGAACAGCTGGATGAAATTATTAAGGAGGCTACTGGCGGGAAGAGTACTTCCATGCCACAAACCAAAACCAGGAAACCTGTCCAGGGTAGGAATCAGTCGAGGTTTCGTTCCTTTCGTTCCTCCAACTGGTCGTCCTCTAAGCCCTCGGCCTCGTCCACTAACTCAGCCAAGGACCAAAAATCCAGCTGGCGCACAAAAGCGCGTCCACAGAAGACCGCAGGAGCTGCTGCCACTAAGGCAGCCTCCTCTTGACTATCTGTCCGCACCAGCAACGTCCTTAGTCGGTGGCAGGCTCTCCCACTTTGGCGACGTGTGGTTTCAACACGTCTCCGATCAGTGGGTGCAGGATATCATCTCCCACGGCTACAGGATAGAATTCTCTTCCAGCCCGCCAAACAGATTTTTTCTGTCAACTCCCCCCTGCTCCAAGGCCGCCGCCTTCTCTCAGGCCGTGGCATCCTTGCAGGCCAACGGAGTAATTGTACCGGTTCCCGTCCGGGAACGGTTCAGAGGTTCCTACTCAAATCTCTTCCTAGTTCCCAAAAAGGACGGTTCCTTCCGGCCCATCCTGGATCTCAAGCTTCTCAACAAGCATGTTCAGGTGCGGCATTTTCGCATGGAGTCTCTGCGATCAGTCATTGCCTCAATGACCCAAGGGGATTTTCTGGCATCCATCGACATCAGAGATGCCTATCTGCACGTGCCAATTGCAGTTTCACACCAGCGTTGGCTACGTTTTGCAATCGGAGAGGAACATTTCCAATTCGTGGCTCTCCCCTTCGGGTTAGCCACGGCCCCTCGGGTATTCACCAAGGTCATGGCAGCAGTGGTTGTGGTTCTGCACCTCCAGGGGTTGGCAGTGATTCCTTACCTGGACGACCTTCTAGTCAAGGCTTCATCCAGCGCAGACTGTCAGCGGAGTGTCTCGCTCACTCTCGCCACTCTAGCCCAATTCGGGTGGCTTGTCAATCTGCCCAAGTCCACTCTAACTCCGACCCAGAGGCTCACGTACCTAGGGATGCAGTTCGAGACTCTGCCGGCACTTGTGAAGCTTCCCTTAGTCAAACAGCAGTCCCTCCAACTGGCGGTGCGCTCTCTGCTGAGGCCCCGCCGTTATTCCATCAGGCACCTGATGCAGGTGCTGGGTCAGATGGTGGCGTCAATGGAGGCTGTTCCCTTTGCCCAGTTCCATCTGCGTCCTCTGCAGCTGGACATTCTCCGCTGTTGGGACAAGCGGCCTTCCTCCTTGCACAGGCTAGTGGCTCTGTCGCCACAGACCAGGAGCTCTCTTCAGTGGTGGCTTCGGCCCCTCTCTCTGTCTCAGGGGCGCTCCTTCCTGGCCCCGTCCTGGGTGATCCTCACCACGGATGCCAGTCTATCCGGCTGGGGAGCGGTATGTCTCCACCACCGAGCGCAGGGCACTTGGACTCCGTCCGAGTCAGCCCTCTCGATCAATGTGCTGGAAACCAGAGCTGTGCTTCTAGCTCTCCTAGCCTTTCACCACCTGTTGGTGGGCAAGCACATCCGAGTCCAGTCAGACAACGCGACAGCGGTTGCCTACATCAATCACCAAGGCGGGACACGCAGCCGCCTGGCAATGTTGGAGGTTCAACGCATCCTTCAATGGACGGAGGACTCCAAGTCCACCATATCCGCAGTCCACATCCCAGGCGTGGAAAACTGGGAAGCAGATTATCTCAGCCGTCAAACCGTGGACAGTGGCGTGTGGTCCCTGCATCCGGCAGTGTTTCAGTCAATCTGCCGCAAGTGGGGCACTCCGGAAGTGGACCTAATGGCATCCCGTCACAACAACAAGGTTCCGGTTTACGTGGCTCGCTCCCACGATCCTCAGGCCTTTGCAGCGGACGCTCTGGTTCAAGACTGGTCCCAGTTTCGTCTGTCCTACGTGTTTCCCCCTCTAGCTCTCTTGCCCAGAGTTCTGCGCAAGATCAGAATGGAGGGCCGTCGAGTCATCCTCATTGCTCCGGACTGGCCCAGGCGAGCTTGGTACCCAGACCTGCTCCATCTGTCCGTAGAGGTGCCGTGGCATCTTCCGGACCGTCCAGACCTTCTCTCACAAGGTCCGTTTTTCCGCCAGAATTCTGCGACTCTCAGGTTGACGGCGTGGCTCTTGAGTCCTGGATCTTGACGGCTTCTGGTATCCCCCCTAAAGTCATCTCCACTATGACTCGGGCCCGTAAGTCTTCCTCTGCCAAGATCTATCACAGGACTTGGAAGATTTTCCTGTCCTGGTGTCGCTCTTCCGGCCATTCTCCTTGGCCTTTTTCTTTGCCGACCCTTCTGTCTTTTCTACAGTCCGGTCTGCAGCTAGGACTATCCCTCAACTCTCTCAAGGGACAAGTCTCAGCTTTGTCAGTTCTGTTCCAGCGGCGTATCGCCCGGCTGGCTCAGGTCCGCACCTTCATGCAAGGTGCGTCTCACATCATCCCGCCTTACCGGCGGCCCTTGGATCCCTGGGACCTCAATTTGGTTCTCACGGTTTTGCAGAAACCCCCCTTTGAGCCTCTTAGGGAGGTTTCTTTGTTTCGTCTTTCACAGAAGGTGGTCTTTCTAGTGGCCATAACTTCCCTCAGGAGAGTCTCTGATTTAGCTGCGCTCTCTTCGGAGTCACCTTTTTTGGTTTTTCATCAAGACAAGGTGGTTCTCCGTCCGACTCCGGACTTTCTCCCTAAGGTGGTTTCTCCTTTCCACCTTAACCAGGACATTACCCTACCTTCCTTTTGTCCGGCTCCTGTTCATCGCTTTGAAAAAGCGTTGCATACTCTGGATCTGGTGCGGGCGCTCCGGATCTATGTGTCTCGCACTGCTTCTCTTAGGCGGTGCACCTCTCTTTTTGTGCTAACCACAGGTCGGCGTAAGGGCCTCTCTGCTTCTAAGCCGACCTTAGCCCGTTGGATTAGGTCAACCATTTCGGATGCCTACCAGTGTTCTCAGGTGCCTCTCCCGCCGGGGATCAAGGCACACTCGACCAGAGCTGTCGGTGCCTCTTGGGCTTTCAGGCACCAGGATACGGCTCAACAAGTCTGTCAGGCTGCCACTTGGACTAGCCTGCATACCTTTTCAAAGCACTACCAAGTGCATGCTCATGCTTCGGCAGATGCGAGCTTGGGCAGACGCATCCTTCAGGCGGCTGTCGCCCACTTGTGAAGTTAGGCTCCACCTACTTCTCAGTTTTTCTGTTTATTCCCACCCGTGGACTGCTTTGAGACGTCCCAATGTCTGGGTCTCCCATAGGAACGATAAAGAAAAAGAGAATTTTGTTTACTTACCGTAAATTCTTTTTCTTATAGTTCCGTATTGGGAGACCCAGCACCCTCCCTGTTGCCTGTTGGCAGTTTCTTGTTGCGTGTGTTATCACCGGCTGTTGTCGTAGACAGAGGCTCCGGTTGTTCCGGTTCTTGCTCTGTTTTTACTTGTGGGTGGCTATTCTCCTTCAGCTTTTGCACTAAACTGGCTAGATCTGGTTCTCCAGGGGGTGTATAAGCTCAGAGGGAGGAGCTACACTTTTGAGTGTAGTACTTTGTGTGTCCTCCGGAGGCAGAAGCTAAACACCCAATGTCTGGGTCTCCCAATACGGAACTATAAGAAAAAGAATTTACGGTAAGTAAACAAAATTCTCTTTTTTGTGACACACTTGTAGTGTCAATATGCTCACTGCACCCCTAAATTAATTCATTGAGGGGTGTAGTTTGTAAAATGTGGTCACTTGTGACATAGCACCCACAAACAATTCCAACTAAATCTGCACTCCAATATGGCGCTCCTTACCTTCATCACTTTTACTGTGCCTCAAAAGTAGGTTTTGACCACATGGAGTATTGGAAAACTCAGGAGAAATTGCATAGTAAATTGTATGGTGCATTATCTCCTCTTACCCTTGTGGCAAGGAAATATTTGCGGTTAAAGCAACATTTTTTTTTTTGTAAAAATGTATGTTTTCATTTTCACGGCTTAATGTTATAAAATTGTGAAGCACCCGGGGGTTTAAGGTGCTCACCAAACATCTAGATAAATTCATTGAGGGGTCTAGTTTACAAAATGAGGTCATTTGTGGGGTTTTTCCTTTGTTTAGGCAACTCAGGGCCTCTCCAAATGCGACATGGTGCTCGCTAATGATTGCAGCCAATTTTGTGTTCAAAAAGTCAAATGGCTCTCCTTCCAAGCCCTGCCCTGCACCCAAACAGTAGTTTTCCACCACGTATCTGGTATCGATGCACTCAGGAGAAATTGCACAACAAATGTTATGGTGCATGTTCCTCTGTCACCCTTGTGAAAATGCAAATTTTGGGCTAAAGTAAAATTTTTGTGGGGAAAAAGTAACATTGTTTTAGTTTCTGTGTAAGACCTAAAGGGTTAATAAACTTCTTGGATATGATTTTGAGCAGTTTGAAGGTGTAGCTTTTAGAATGGTGTCACTTTTTTTTTTTTTTTACTGAGAAAATGTTGGAACCCTTCTCGAATTCTGATCATGGGCAGTGAACCTCTCTGAAGCTCAGTGTCTCTGAGCAATGTAAAGCAGGTTATGAAGTGACCCCCATTTTGGAGGCTAAACCCATCAAGGATTTTATCTGGATGGTTGATGAGCACCTTGAAACCCTAGGTGCTTCATGGAATTTTATAACGTTGAGGCTTGAAAAGGAAAGAGTAAATTTTTAATCTAAAAAATGTTGCTTTTACCAAAAACTTTCCAAGTTCACTAGGGTAACAAGAAATAATAGACCATATAATTTGATTTTAAATTTTCCTGAGTTCGTGAATACCCCATATGTGGTCAATAAGTACTTTTGAGGCACAGTACAAAATGAAGAAGAGAAGGAGCACCATATTGCAGTGCTGATTTAGTTGGAATGATTTGCGAATGCCATGTCACATTCGCAAAGCCCTTGAGATTCCAGTTCAGCCAACCCCCCCCCTCCACAGGTGACCCCATTTTACAAGCTGCACCCCTCAATGACCCTAATTCATCAATCGATGCAGTGAACATATTGACACTACAGGTGTGTCACAAAATGTTATAGTATTGAGCAGTGGGCAAAATATAATTACATTTTTACCACTAAAATGTTATTTTTAACCCCAGATTTCCAATTTTCGCAAGGGAAATAGGTAAAAAAAGGCCACATAATATGTTACACAATTTTTCCTGAACGTGGCAATCCTCCATGTGTACAGTACTGTTTAGCTGTACCACGGGGCCCGGGAAGGAAAGAGCGCCATTTCGTTTTTGGAGCACAGATTTGACTAGAATAGTAAGTGGACTCCATTTGCAGATCACTTAAGTGCCAGAACAAAGGAAACCCCCTCAAGTGACCAAATTTTGGAAATTACACCCCTCTGGGAATTCATCTATGAGTGTAGTGACAATTTAGTCTCTGGGAAATATCCATGGTGTCAAACACAGTGAATGTTATAGAATCAAAAATTGCAAATAAGTCCTTGTCGTGCCCGCAGATTGTGCCCAGCTGTGCTCCAGGAAACCTGCACCCCGTAAAGTAAGGGGGGTCTCCTCACTACAATAATTACAAACATGTGGATGCTAACTGTGGTTTGGACACATTGTTGGGCCCAGAAGAGAGTGGGAGGGGGGCATTTTGAATTTGGGAGCACAGATTTTGCTGGATTTCTTGTTTTGAGGGGGAAGCCGTATCGTTTTTTTCCGAGCCTTTATGCTACCAGTAAAGTACAGCCCCTATATTTCCATTAACCGATGACAGACCTGAGTGGTGACTTGTGTTTTTGCGAGTTCAGCTAAATGCTATTTGGTGGCAATTTTGGTAGAGAACATTTTAGATCAGTTCGCATTTATCTTCTGCTCTATGCTGAGCACTTACATTTGGGTTTCCATCTACATTTCTGAAATGCGTGATTCGGGTGAAAACCTTGACGGATCCATTCACTAATGAAGCAGCAAGGTTACTTCGGACTCTGTTTGGCCTCTGTTCAATGATATCTTTTCAAAGGTGAGCAAAACTGTTAATACGATACGATACGATAATGACCGCACTTTTTTGCATGCCTAAAAAGAGGCGTAAAAAGAGGGACATCACAGGCCACACATAAGATCAAAGTGACTTCCCCTGCCTCATTAAAGAGAATTTTCCATTGGGAATTTTGTCTGAATCACATTTTTCAAAGATTTAAGGTATGTGCTCCAAATCCGCACACACTGTCTCCTGAACGCAGCATGTCATCTCCTGCAGAGGCGTAAATATTCTCCTCGGAAGACCGCAGCTGCCTGTGTCCACAATCGGGGTTTGGGTCGCTGTGGACTTTCACTCTGTTTTCCCAGCTGAGTACAGTCATGTCTCCGCAAGCATAAATTGACCTGTGGCAAGGGAAGTTGCGCCGCATGTTAGTTTACGCTGCGGAGAAAAGAATCAGTGGGCATGGGATTTCAATAAATGCGTCTAAAATGCTGCTAACACTGATCGTGGGCACATACCCTTACATGTAATTATGATGTAAGTGCTCAGCGTAGAGCGCACAATAAGTATAGGCTGTGCTGCAATCTTTTTTATAGGTAGATGAACACAACAAAAGCTGTTAAAGAATTTGATTTATATTATTTTTTTTACGCCATTCACAGTGACGTATAAGTGATTAGGTGGCTTTAATCGTCTGGTCAGAAGGATTACAGTGATACCAGATTTATATTTTTTTTTTAGGTTTGGCTACTATCACACAAAAAAAATGCTTTTTTCAAAATATAGGGTTTTTTGCATCACCGGGTTTTAAAGGCTATTGTTTTTTTTTGCTTTTCTACCGAAAGAGACCTTTGAGGGCTTGTTTTTTGTGGGATGCGTTAGAGTTTTTATTGGTACCATTTTGGGCTACTTTTTTTATTGCAATACAGGAATAGTTTTGTTTTTTTGTTCTCTTTATTTGGTATGACAGTTTTATTCTTCGGGTCAGTACGATTACAGGGATACCACTTTTATATAGTTTTTTTTTTTACGTTTTGCTGCTTTTCCACTATAAAAAGTATTTTAGAAGAAAAAAAAATATTTTTGCATTGATGTATTCTGAGAGCTATCGTTTTTTATATTTTCACTGATGGAGCTGTATGGCGGCTTTTTTTTTTTGTGGCATAAGATGACGTTTCTAGCGGTACAATTTTTATCTATGACGTTTTGATCACGTTTATGCCACTTTTTTGTAAGATCAAAAAGCAATAAAGAATATCATTACTTACAGCATGATGGAATTGCAGCTGTATATTGCTCAGGCCAAAAAACTACTACTACTCCAGCAGGATACAGCTAAACCCCCACTAGGTGGAGGCATCACAGGTGCAGGGGGAGCCAATCACACTCACTTCCAAATATGGAGGAGGTGATGGCTGGATGGTAAAACTGCACACTACTGCAATTCCATCTTGCTGTAAGTAATGATATTCTTTTTTGCTTTTTGATATTACCGTATTTTTCGGACCATAAGACGCACTTTTTTTCCCCCAAATGTTGGGGGAAAGTTGGGGTGCGTCTTATGGTCTGACTGTGGCTGCGGGGAATGAGGTGCTGCGGTGGAGCGGGTCATCGGGGGCACGAGCAGGCTGTAGCAGCCTGCTGTGACCACGTGTGCCCGCTCATTACATATGCACGCCCATCCTCCCGCCCATTTCTCAGCGCAGAAGCCGGCGCTGACAGGTGGGCGGGAGGATGAGCAGGGACGCGCGCATAGTAAAGAGCCGGTCCACATGATCACCCCAGGCAATTACAGCGCGTCATCATCAGCGCGGGGTGCAGTGAATCAGTACACTCACCCGTCCCCGTGTGTGGAGCCGTTCCCCCGTAGCACGCGATGTCTTCCTGTCTGTGCCGGTCAGCTGATCTGTGCCGGTCAGCTGATCGGCACAGACAGGAAGACATCGCGTGCTGCAGGGGAACGGCTCCACACACACACACACAGGTCAGTGGCGCAGAGAGGAAGATGATCGGCTGCAGGGAGTGAGGAAAAGGTGAGTATAAACGTTTGTTTTTTTTTCTCTGTGCTATAGGATACAGGCCATATACCAGGATGGTATATGAGCACGATGGGGGCATATAGCAGGATGGGAGTATATGAGCAGGAGGGATGGGGGTATATGAACAGGATGGGGGGTATATGAACAGGATGGGGGTATATGAACAGGATGGGGGTATATCAATAGGATGGGGGTATATGAACAGGATGGGGGTATATGAACAGGATGGGAGTATATGAGCAGGATGGATGGGGGGTATATGAACAGGATGGGGGTATATGAACAGGATGGGAGTATATGAGCAGGATGGATGGGGGGTATATGAACAGGATGGGGGTATATGAACAGGATGGGAGTATATGAGCAGGATGGATGGGGGGTATATGAACAGGATGGGGGTTTATTTACAGGATGGGAGTATATGAGCAGGACGGATGGGGGTATATGAACAGGATGGGGGGTATATGAGCAGGATGGGGGTATATGAACAGGATGGGGGGTATATGAGCAGGATGGGGGGTATATGAGCAGGATGGGGGGTATATGAACAGGATGGGGGTATTTGAACAGGATGGGGGGTATATGAACAGGATGGGAGTATATGAGCAGGATAGATGGGGGGTATATGAACAGGATGGGGGTATATGAACAGGATGGGGGTATATGAACAGGATGGATGGGGGGGTATATGAACAGGATGGGGGTATATGAACAGGGTGGGAGTATATGAGCAGGATGGGGGAATATGAACAGGATGGGGGAATATGAACAGGATGGGGGAATATGAACAGGATGGGGGAATATGAACAGGATGGGGGAATATGAACAGGATGGGGGAATATGAACAGGATGGGGTATATGAACAGGATGGGGGTATATGAATAGGATGGGGGAATATGAGCAGGATGCTGGTATATAAGCAGGATGGGGGTATATGAGCAGGATGGGGGTTTATAGCAGGATCATATACAAGGCAGGAGGATCATTACCAGGATGGGGTACCTTAGTAGAGAATTTGGGGACATTACCCCCATAACAGTGTCAGCAGCAAATCCTCGCCCCATAACAGTGTGTCATGACCACATTTTTTTGCTTAAAGTTTTATTTTCCTATTTTCCCCCTCTAAAACCAGGGTGCGTCTTATAGTCCGGTGCGTCTTATAGTCCGAAAAATACGATATATAGTGTAGGGACCTACAAGCATGAGGTCCCCGTGACGAGGGTTGTAGGCTTACGTCTTATGGCCATAACGCTAACAAAAAAACTCATATTTTTTTGTACAGGATACAGCCAGGCCCCTTTTTGTTAGGCCTTGCTATTAGTTTCTGTCCCTATGTAGTGCGCAGTGGGGTACGGCTTGGCAGCCCGCCTGATCTAATAGTATGGGCGTCACCTAATAGGCTGCGGGTTTGTGACTGCGTCTGCTAGTGTGAACAGTGCTCTATGCAAGCCACTAGTGTGCAGTTTTACCATCCAGCCATTACCTCCATATTTGGAAGTGAGTGTGATTGGCTCCCCCTGCACCTGCGATGCCTCCACCTAGTGATGGAATTGCAGCTGTATATTGCTAAGGCCAAAAAACTACTACTACTCCAGCAGGATACAGCTAAACCCCTACTAGGTGGAGGCATCACAGGTGCAGGGGGAGCCAATCACACTCACTTCCAAGCCGTACCCCCACTGCGCGCTACATAGGGACAGAAACTCTAATAGCAAGGCCTAACAAAAAGGGGCCTGGCTGTATCCTGTACAAAAAAAATGAGTTTTTTTGTTAGCGTTATGGCCATAAGACGTAAGCCTACAACCCTTGTCACGGGAACCTCATGCTTGTAGGTCCCTACACTATATATAATATCAAAAAGCAAAAATGAATATCATTACTTACAGCAAGATGGAATTGTGGGGGTTTAGCTGTATCCTGTGGGGGTTTAGCTGTATCCTGTTGGAGTACTAGTAGTTTTTTGGCCTGAGCAATATACAGCTGCAATTCCATCTTGCTGTAAGTAACACTTTTTTTGTAAGACGTAGTTTTTGCTACATGTTTTATCTATTTTTTTACCGTGTTCACTGAAGGGCTTAACTAGTAGAACAATTCTATAAATGGGGTTGTTACGGAGCAATTGCAAATGTGTAGGTTTTTTTGTTTTGGTTTTTACATAAGTTTACATATTTATTGGAATATTATTTCATTTTTGTTCTTTAATTGCAGATTATTTTTAATATATTTTTTCAACCTTTTTAGTTAGGTACACTAATTTTCAGTGATCTGATAAAATCACTGATACTTTCAGTCATGAAGCAGTGGATTGGATCTGTGAGTGCTGCACTTGCAGCTCTGACACTCTGACACCTCACACACCATGCATCGGCGACCCGTGGCTCAGTAAACAGGGGCCGTCATGACGATCACCCCAGGTTAATATGGCAGCGATTGGATCCCTGTAATTGCATTACAGGGACCCGATTGCCAGGGAGAGGTAAGCAATCCCTCTTACTGCCTTCTGAATGCTTTGATCGCAGCATTTAGGGGTTAATCTGCCAGGAGAGGCACAGGCACCGTTCTTGGCCAGTGTGAACCGGGTCCCAGCTGTAACATCAGCGCAGGAACCCCCGCAATCGCCATGACGTACCTACAGTGAGGGAAATAATTATTTGATCCCTTGCTGATTTTGTAAGTTTGCCCACTGACGAAGACATGAACAATCTATAATTTTAAGGGTAGGTTAATTTTAACAGTGAGAGATTGAATATCAAAAATAAAATTCAGAAAATCACATTGTATAAATTTAATTGTATTTTGCAGAGAGAAATAAGTATTTGATCCCTCTGGCAAACAATACAATACTTGGTGGCAAAACCCTTATTGGCAAGCACATCAGTTAGGTGTTTTTTGTAGTTGATGATGAGGTTTGCGCACATTTCAGGAGGAATTTTGGTCCACTCCTCTTTGCAGATCATTTCTAAAACATTAAGATTTTGAGGCTGTCATTTGGCAACTCGGAGCTTCAGCTCCCTCCAGAAGTTTTCAATGGCAGTCTGGAGACTGGCTAGGTCATTGCATGATCTTTAATGTGCTTCATTTTGAGACACTCCTTTGCTACCTTGGCTGTATGTTTTGGGTCACTGTTCTGCTGGAAGACCCATTTTTAATGTCTTGGTGGAGGGAAGGGGGCTGTCACTCAGGATTTTGCGATACATAGCTCCATCAATTGTCCTATTGTTGCAGTGAAGTAGTCATGTGCCCTTAGCAGAGAAACACCCCCAAGACATAATGTTTCTGTCATGATCCAGGCCAGCTTTTCCCTGCTGATGGTTACACCCAGCTCTGGCCTGGTTATGTCAGGGGTTAACTTCCCTTGCCTTGTTCCGGATCCCAGGACGCTATATATTGCCTCTCTACCTATGGTTCAGTGCCAGTGATATTTCTGCCTTGCAGCTTGTATACTGGCTCTGGTGAGTGTTCCCGATCTCTGCTGCCTCCCTGCTACTGTGTCCTGCCTTGTATCCTCCCCCGTTTGTCTGCCTGTTCCGGTCCCTGACTTCCCGCTCCTGTCTGTTGTTTGTGTTTCCTTCTGCATACCTGATCTACCGGCTTGCGACTCGGTTCTGTTTTCTGACTTGATATTGATCCTCCCTTTGCAGTGACTCGACTTTCCTGGCTAGACCCTGACTGTTTGACTACTCTATTGCCCCCTGGTGGCTTGCCAGTTAGCTGCCTGCTGAAGTTACTCTGCTGTATTTCAGCTGCCTTTCCGTTAGTGTTAATTTGTCTCTTCTTCACTACTCGGCTGACACCTAGTGGGGAATACGCTGTACTTCGTCTTACTAGCCTTTGTACAGCGTGACAGTTTCTACCTCTATGCTTGAAAGTGGAGATGCTGTTCTTTGGGTCATAGGCAGCATTTCTCTTCCTCCAAACATGGTGGGTTGAGTTAAGGCCAAAGAGCTCAATTTTTATTTCATCTGACAACAGCACCTTCTCCCAATCACTCACAGAATCATCCATGAGTTCATTGGCAAACTTCAGATGGGCCTGCACATGTGCCTTCTTGAGCAGTGGCACTTTGCGGCCACTGCAGGATTTTAAGCCATTACAGCGTAATGTCTTACCAATGTTTCCTTGGTGACAGTGGTCCCAGCTGCCTTGAAATCATTAATAAGTTCCCTCATGTAGTTTTAGGCTAATCTCTCACTTTCCACATGATCCTGGATCACCCACGAGATGAGATTTTACATAGAGCCCCAGATCGATGTTGATCAAAAGTTATTTTGTATTTCTTCGATTTTTTTTTTTTTTTTTTAACTATTGCACCAACAGTTGTCTTCTCACCCAGCGTCTTATGGTTTTGTAGCCCATTCTAGCCCTGGCAGGTCCATGATCTTGTCCCTGACAACCTTAGAAAGCTCTTTAGTCTTGCCCATGTTGTAGAGGTTAGAGTCTGACTGATTAATTGAGTCTCTAGACAGGAGTATTTTATACAGGTGGCAATGTAAGACGCTGCCTTTAATGTAGGTAAGGCTAGTTTCACACCTGCGTTGAACGGGATCCGTAGCATTGCATTGTGTGACGCATGCAACGGATGCGTTGCATATAGTGGCACAACGCATGCTACAGATCGTACAAAATAACGCAGTCCGTTGTAGTTTTTTTTCCTTGACTTTACACATCTGAGCATGCGCAGTTATGTAAAGTCAGGTGCGTTAACGGAATCCGTCAAATGACGCAATCTAACGGAATCCGCCACCATAGGCGTCCATTATAAAAACAACGGACGCCTAACGGATTCCTGCAGATTGTGTTTTTTTGACACTCCGCCAAGCGCAGAAAAACGTTACATGCTGCGTTCCATCCGCCCGACGCAGCGTCAAAATAACGACGCTGCGTCGTCCAGCGGATGCAACGTAGACACTTGCGTTACAGTGCGTCGTCCATACAAGTCTATGGAGAATAGCGCAGTGCGTTAACTGACTGCGCTATTCTCCATAGTGACGGACTGCGCTGAACGCAAGTGTGAAACTAGCCTAACAAGTTCATTAGGAGTGTCTAACTGGTCTGAAGGAGCCAGAACTTTTAATGGTTTGTAGGGGATCAAAAACTTTTGTCTCTGCAAAATGGAAACAAATTTATATAATTTACACAATGTGATTTTCTGGATTTTATTTTTGATATTCTATCTCTCACTGTTAAAATTAACCTATCCTTAAAATTATAGACTGTTTATGTCTTTGTCAGTGGCCAGACTTACAAAATCAGCAAGGGATCAAATAATTATTTCACTCACTGTATACCGTATTTTTCGGACTATAAGACACACCAGACCATAAGTCGCACCCTGGTTTTAGAGTAGGAAAATAGGAAAATAAAATTTTAAGCAAAGCGTGGATCTGCTGCTGACACTGTTATGGGGGTAATGTCCCCAAATTCTCTACTAAGGTACCCCATCCTGGTAATGATCCTCCTGCCTTGTATATACAGCACATGTCCCTCATCCTGGCATAGCCCACATCCTGCTATATACAGTCATCCTGGCATATGGCCGCATCCTGCTATATACCCCATCCTGGCATATGGACCCATCCTGCTATATACCCCCATCCTGCTCATATACCCCCATCCTGCTCATATACCCCCATCCTGCTATATACACCCATCCAGTTCATATACCCCCATCCTGCTATAATACCCCCATCCTGCTCATAATATACCCCCATCCTGCACATAATATACCACCATACAAGAATAAGGCTGCACATCAAACATAGATAATGGTATAATGCCTCAAGCATATGGAAAAATATTGGAATATACAATGAAAAATGCTACTTGCTAATTTGAACATGTGAATAATGAATTGCATACCTGCCATGAATATTAGGAAAAAGGAGATATTTAGCAATCGCATTGATCAATGTAACTGAGCCCTAAGACCTCGTCAAGGTATATCGCTATATTGGGGTCCCTAGCTCTGTGACCCTAACTGTGTGTCATCTCATTGCAATTAAAAGCTGCTGTGGGTGGAGAGGGGTAACTAAGGACTTTCTTATATAGGAGATGGAAAAAACATGGCCGAAAGGGGCGGAGCTGTGTTCACATTCAGAAAAAAACTACATATAACTGAATAGGATAACTGAAGTGAGCACTAATATATATATATTATGAGTGCAAGCCAAAAATTCTTGGGGTTGGGGCTGGTCTTGGGGCTCAGTTACATTGATCAATGCGATTGCTAAATATCTCCTTTTTCCTAATATTCATGGCAGGTATGCAATTCATTATTCACATGTTCAAATTAGCAAGTAGCATTTTTCATTGTATATTCCAATATTTTTCCATATGCTTGAGGCATTATACCATTATCTATGTTTGATGTGCAGCCTTATTCTTGTATAGTATATAATTTTTGGCTTGCACTCATAATATATATATATTAGTGCTCACTTCAGTTATCCTATTCAGTCATAATATACCACCATCCTGCTCATAATATACCCCCATCCTGCTCATAATATACCCCCATCCTGCTCATAATATACCACCATCCTGCTCATAATATACCACCATCCTGCTCATATACTCCCATCCTGCTTTATACCCCCATACTGCTATAAACCCCCATCTTGCTCATATACACCCATATTGCTCATATTCCCCCATCCTGCTATATACCCCCATACTGCTATATACCCCCATACTGCTATATACCCCATCCTGCTCATAATATACCCCCATCCTGCTCATAATATACCCCCATCCTGTTCATAATATACCCCATCCTGTTCATAATATACCCCCATCCTGCTCATAATATACCCCCATCCTGCTCAAATACCCACATTTTGCTATATACCCCCATACTGCTCATATACCACCATCCTGCTATATACCCCCATACTGCTATATACCCCCATCCTGCTCATATACCCCCATCCTGCTCATGGACCCCCATCCTGCTCATAATGTACCCTCATCCTGTTCATAATATACCCTCATCCTGCTCCTAATATACCCCCATCCTGCTCATAATATACCCCCATCCTGCTCATAATATACCACCATCCTGCTCATATACTCCCATCCTGATATATACCCCCATACTGCTATAAACCCCCATCTTGCTCATATACACCCATATTGCTCATATTCCCCCATCCTGCTCTATACCCCCATCCTGCTCTATACCCCCATCCTGCTCTATACCCCCATACTGCTATATACCCCCATACTGCTATATACCCCATCCTGCTCATAATATACCCTCATCCTGCTCATAATATACCCCCATCCTGCTCATATACCCCCATCCTGCTCATAATATACCCTCATCCTGCTCATAATATAACCTCATCCTGCTCATAATATACACCCATCCTGCTCATAACATACGCCCATCCTGCTCATATACCCCCATCCTGCTCATATACTACCATCCTGCTATATACCCCCATCCTGCTCATATAAACTCATCCTGCTCATATACCCCCATCCTGCTCATAATATACCCCATCCTGCTCATAATATACCCCCATCCTGCTATATACCCCCATCCTGCTATATACCCCCATCCTGCTATATACCCCCATCCTGCTCAAATACCCCCATCCTGCTATAATACCCCCATCCTGCTCATAATATACCCCCATCCTGCACATAATATACCCCCATCCTGCTCATAATATACCCCCATCCTGCTCATAATATACCCCCATCCTGCTCATAATATACCCTCATCCTGCTCATAATATACCACCATCCTGCTCATATACCACCATCCTGCTCATAATATACCCCCATCCTGCTCATAATATACCACCATCCTGCTCATATACCACCATCCTGCTCATATACCACCATCCTGCTCATAATATACCCCATCCTGCTCATAATATACCCCATCCTGCTCATAATATACCCCCATCCTGCTATAAACCCCCATCCTGCTATAATACCCCCATCCTGCTATAATACCCCCATCCTGCTATAATACCCCCATCCTGCTATATACACCCATCCTGCTATATACACCCATCCAGCTCATATACCCCGATTCTGCAATAATACCCCCATCCTGCTCATAATATACCCCCATCCTGCTCTTAATATACCCCCATCCTGTACATAATGTACCACCATCCTGCTCATAATATACCCCCATCCTGCTCATAATATACCACCATTCTGCTCATATACTCCCATACTGCTATAAACCACCATCTTGCTCATATACCCCCATCTTGCTCATATACACCCATATTGCTCATATTCCCCCATCCTGCTATATACCCCCATACTGCTATATACCCCATCCTGCTCATAATATACACCCATCCTGCTCATAATATACCCCCATCCTGTTCATAATATACCCCCATCCTGCTCATATACCCCCATCCTGCTCATAATATACCCCCATACTGCTCAAATACTCCCATTTTGCTATATACCCCCATACTGCTCATATACCACCATACTGCTATATACCCCCATACTGCTATATACCCCCATCCTGCTCATAATATACCCCCATCCTGCACATAATATACCCCCATCCTGCTCATAATATACCCCCATCCTGCTCATAATATACCCTCATCCTGCTCATAATATACCACCATCCTGCTCATATACCACCATCCTGCTCATAATATACCCCCATCCTGCTCATAATATACCACCATCCTGCTCATATACCACCATCCTGCTCATAATATACCCCATCCTGCTCATAATATACCCCATCCTGCTCATAATATACCCCCATCCTGCTATAAACCCCCATCCTGCTATAATACCCCCATCCTGCTATAATACCCCCATCCTGCTATAATACCCCCATCCTGCTATATACACCCATCCTGCTATATACACCCATCCAGCTCATATACCCCGATTCTGCAATAATACCCCCATCCTGCTCATAATATACCCCCATCCTGCTCTTAATATACCCCCATCCTGTACATAATGTACCACCATCCTGCTCATAATATACCCCCATCCTGCTCATAATATACCACCATTCTGCTCATATACTCCCATACTGCTATAAACCACCATCTTGCTCATATACCCCCATCTTGCTCATATACACCCATATTGCTCATATTCCCCCATCCTGCTATATACCCCCATACTGCTATATACCCCATCCTGCTCATAATATACACCCATCCTGCTCATAATATACCCCCATCCTGTTCATAATATACCCCCATCCTGCTCATATACCCCCATCCTGCTCATAATATACCCCCATACTGCTCAAATACTCCCATTTTGCTATATACCCCCATACTGCTATATACCCCCATACTGCTATATACCCCCATCCTGCTCATATACCCCCATCCTGCTCATGGACCCCCATCCTGCTCATAATATACCCTCATCCTGTTTATAATATACCCTCATCCTGCTCATAATATACCCCCATCCTGCTCATAATATACCCCCATCCTGCTCATAATATACCCCCATCCTGCTCATAATATACCCCCATCCTGCTCATAATATACCCCCATCCTGCTCATATACTCCCATCCTGCTATATACCCCCATACTGCTATAAACCCCCATCTTGCTCATATACCCCCATCTTGCTCATATACACCCATATTGCTCATATTCCCCCATCCTGCTCTATACCCCCATACTGCTATATACCCCATCCTGCTCATAATATACCCTCATCCTGCTCATAATATACCCCCATCCTGCTCATATACCCCCATCCTGCTCATATACCCCCATCCTGCTCATAATATACCCTCATCCTGGTCATAATATACCCTCATCCTGCTCATAATATACACCCATCCTGCTCATAACATACCCCCATCCTGTTCATAATATACCCCCTCATGCTCATATACCCCCATCCTGCTCATAATATACCCCCATCCTGCTCATATACTCCCATCCTGCTATATACCCCCATCTTGCTCATATACCCCCATCTTGCTCATATACACCCATATTGCTCATATTCCCCCATCTTGCTCTATACCCCCATACTGCTATATACCCCATCCTGCTCATAATATACCCTCATCCTGCTCATAATATACCCCCATCCTGCTCATATACCCCCATCCTGCTCATAATATACCCTCATCCTGGTTATAATATACCCTCATCCTGCTCATAATATACACCCATCCTGCTCATAACATACCCCCATCCTGTTCATAATATACCCCCTCCTGCTCATATAACCCCATCCTGCTCATAATATACCCCCATCCTGCTCAGATACTCCCATTTTGCTATATACCCCCATCCTGCTCATGTACCCCCATCCTGCTCATAATATACCCTCATCCTGTTCATAATATACCCTCATCCTGCTCATAATATACCCCCATTATGCTCATAATATACCCCCATCCTGCTCATAATATACCCCATCCTGCTCATATACCCCCATCCTGCTCAAATACTCCCATCCTGCTATATACCCCTATACTGCTCATATACCACCATCCTGCTCATATACCACCATCCTGCTATATCCCCTCATCCTGCTCATATACCCCCATCCTGCTCATAATATACCCCCATCCTGCTCAAATACTCCCATCCTGCTATATACCCACATACTGCTCATATACCACCATCCTGCTATATACCCCCATACTGCTATATAGCCCCATCCTGCTCATATACCCCCATCCTGCTCATAATATACTCTCATCCTGCTCATAATATACCCCCATCCTGCTCATATACCCCCATCCTGCTCATAATATACCCCCATCCTACTATATACCCTCATCCTGGTATACGGCCCGCATCCTGTGGCACATAAAAGAAAAAATAAACGTTTATACTCACCTTACCTCACTCCCTGCAGCATCGCTCCTCCTCCCGTCTGTGTCAGCACCAGGCCGCAGTGTGGAGCCGGCCACGATCCCTGTAGCACCGTGATGTCCTCCTGTATGTGCCGGCTGCGTGTGGACACGTGCGCACAGCGATGACGTCATCGCTGTGTGCACCGCTAGTCTCCACACAGCCGCCGCCGACACAGACAGGAGGACATCGTGGTGCTGCAGGGAACGTGGCTGGTGAGTGTACTTATTCACTGCCCCCTGCGCTGATGATGATGCACGGGGGGGGCAGTGAATACAGCCGCACATGATCACTCCAGGCTGTAGTTGCCAGGGGTGATCATGCAGGCAGGCTGTTTAATATGCACGCATTCCCCGCCCACCTGTCAGCGCCGGCTTCAGCGCTGAGAGATGATGGGTGGGATGATGGGCGTTCATATTAAATAAGCGGGTCCACGTGGTCACGGTTTGCGCTGCTACAGTCTCCTCATGCCACCAATGACCCGCTCCACCGCAGCACCCTCATTCCCCGCAGCCCTACATTTAGATTATAAGACGCACCCCCCACTTTCCCCCAACATTTGGGGGGAAAAAAGTGTGTCTTATAGTCCAAAAAATATGGTACTTCTATGATGTATAGGTACATCAAGGGGTTAAAGGCTTATTTTTTCAAAACGAGGTAAAGATTTGTTTGGTACTATTTTGGTGTCAATAACATTTTTAGATTGCGTTCTATTCAGATTTTTCAGATGCAGAATGAACAAAACCCAGCAAAATTCAGTTATTATTTTTAGCTATTTATTTGCGCAGTTCATTGTGTGGTAAAAGTGATAAGACCGATTTATTCTTTCGGTCAATACGATTATATACCCTATATCATTTTTATGCTTTAGTACTTTTACACGCTAAAAATATTTTTCAAAAATGTATTTGTTTTTTCATCGCCATATTCTGAGAGCTGTAATTTTTTTTTCCAAATGATTAGGGCTTGCTTTTTTTGCAGAATGATTTGGCTGTTCGTTCATACCATTTTTTTAGATTTTTTTTTATATCACTTTTTGATTGCTTTTTATTACATTTTTTGTGTGTCAGTATGCGCAAAAAGTGACATTTTTGTCATGGTTTTTACGGCATTCTCTGTAAGAAATAAATAATAATGTGACAGTTTGGGTTGTTCTGGATGCAGCGATATCAAATATGTGTACGTATTTTTGTTTAAACGCAAACACTGCGTGTTTAGTGACGATATTGATGGATTTTTGTGGTTTGTGTGTTTTCTTTTTACACGCTTTATGACACTTTTTTCTCTTTTTTGACAGTCTAAATGTGGGACATAAATATTTTTTACTTTGATTGCTGGTCTCATGTATTGTAGTACTCATGTACTGCAGTGCATGAGACCTGTCAGTTGTTCACTGACAGCCTCTTAAGCGGGCTTTACACGCTGCGATCTCGCTAGCGACATCGCAAGCGATGGTACCCGCCACCGTCGGTTGAGCGACACGGGCATATCGCTGCCCGTGTCGCGCAACCTCGCTTACCCCCGTCACACGGACTTACCTGCCCTGCGACGTCGCTCTGGCCGACGACCCGCCTCCTTCCTAAGGCAGGCGGCCAATAGAAGCGGAGGGGCGGAGATGAACGGGACGTAAACATCCCGCCCACCTCCTTCCTTACGCATAGCCGGTGGAGGCAGGTCAGGAGATGTTCCTCGCTCCTGTGGTGTCACACACAGCGATGTGTGCTGCCGCAGGAATCAGGAACAACATCGCTAATGAGAGGTAAACGATTTTTTGTTTTAGGACGACCTCTCCGTGGCAAACGATTTTTGGCGCTTTTGTGATCGTTTTAGGTCGCACGTAATTGTTACACGTTGTCATCCTGGCGCTTGCTTCTCGGCTTCTGATGTGCACTGCACATGACCGGAACCGCAGGTGTCTTCTGAGCATGTGCAGTGTGCGTCAGAAGCCGACACCAAACACCAGGATGAGGCAGCGAGAATGCTAAGCGTGCACATGCTCGAGATTCTGAAGTAGCGATGGTCACGTCGCTGATGTAAATCCATGGTATCATGCCCACAGGGGCGTAATGCCATGGAAAGCATGTAGACGCCCACAGGGCGATGAGACGCCCATGGGGCTAGAGCCCCTGCTCATTTACATAGGACATATGAAAGTAATAAAACGTTATTTTATTACTTTCATATTACACAATATTACAACACAGGGATGGGTAGGAAGGGGTTAGCAGCTCACACATGCTCCTGCTTGTAGGTCAGAACGCTTTTTTAACCTGACAGGTTCCCTTTAACGGCTGCTGTTTTAATGCATATCGCAGTTCTTGGGGTGGTTCACATATTTTTTATTGTCTATATCGATATTATATTGAGAAACAATGTTTCTCTCAAATACCTTATGTTGGCAATAGTGCCTGTTAGAGGCGCTATTGCAGACCGCTGTTCCCCACTCCGTGACCTCGGGGATTCGGTGATGTCACGTCAAGTTCCTGACATCGCGGCCGGCCGCAGTGTTCGTGAGTGATGGGCTGTGGGCGGTGTTTCACCGCTCGTCACAGCCCATCAGCTGCCTCCTCCCTCACAGCAAAGCGCTGCAAGCAGGAGACACTCTAGGCTGTGACAAGAGGCGAAACACCGCCCACAGCTCAGTGACTCAGGAAGACTGCGGCCGGCCACAAGGATGTGACGTGTTCGGAACTTGACGTGACGTCACCGGATCCCCGAGGTCACGGAACTTGGGGGTCAGGCGAGGGGAACAGCGATCCGCAATAGCGCCTCTCACAGGTACTATTGCCAACATAAGGTATTTGAGACAAACATTGTTTCTCAATATAATATCTTTCTAGACAATAAAAAAATATGGGTGAACCACCCTTTTAAGGTGTTAAGAAAAGAAGAGGTTGGCACAATGTGCTGGATCCTTTTATTACTATGTTATATTGAGTTACCTGTGGCTTTTCCCCCTCCCAGTGTCATTAGCATTTTAAGGAACGTGGCAAGAAAAGCCTTTTGAACTAGCCTAATTATGTTGTATGTGTAAAATTACCAGACTTGTAAAGATCTGTTTATACGAATCAGTAGTATATCATTTATTGCAACCTCTTTCTTTTTCAGGTCACAGCGGAACTCTATGCTAAAGAATAACTTCCATCGTCTTCACAGTTCTCATTTTAATTGTTAATCATCAGGCTGCCTTGCTGTGACGGGGAATATATAGTAAATATATTACTTATGTATGTATGTATGTAGATGTATGCACATATTTACATTCCCATATTTACAGATAGTATATCAGACCTGAAATGTTTGATTTCCTCATTATTGCTTGATGGGCTCATTCATCAATGGTTGCCCACTAGTTCATTTATAAAAAGAATACTGAATGAATTTGCCCTATATCCTGCAACCGTCTTAATTGATGGTCGTTTCCTGTGTGTAAATAGGAGTGTCGCTGGGAAAGCCTAGCCTAGGGAGTGACTGGCTTTTCACTTGTGAAGCCAGGCTGTGATTGCCGCTGCCCATGGCTTGTGCAGCATAAATGAGGTAACAGGTTCCCTTTATGAGTCCCGTGCAGTCTGCATCCACCACTATATACAGTAACTACTGGAGCCAGGTTCTCCCACCATTACTCAGATTATGACAAGCTTTAAGCAATTATATAATAGGATACTATATAATGTAAAATGCCCAGACCATTTAGCGTCATTTTGTGCACCACACTAGCCCTTTTGTCGCTGCATTACATAGTCTTTGGACTCCGTTCACATTCTGAACTTTTGTGTCCATAGACTCTTAACATGTATCCGTGAAAAAACGGATGAAACTAGGATGTCTTACTAGTTTCATCCTTGACTCACAGACTTTAACGGGAACCTGACCTATCAGCAGATGCATAAGTGCCCTAATTACACCTCTATACCCATCACTGTGTTATAAAATTGTATAATATGAAAGTAATAAAAAACGTTTTATTACCTTCGTATTTTGTATGTAAATAGCAGGGAATGTGGACACGGGTGGCGGCTTGCCCTATGGACATCTGCATATTTCCGTGGTATCACGCCCCAGTGGGCGTGATACCATGGAGCGACAGCAGAATATCCTGCGCGCATTGTAGCAAGCTTTTTTTCCGTGTTCTCCTAGTCAGTTTCAGACGTGCACTTCGCATGCGCAGTGTGCGTCTAAAGCCGGCAATTGAAAACCCAGAAGAGAAGCCTGCTGCAATGCGCGCAGGATATTCTGACGTCGCTCCATGGTATCATGTGTAACAGCGTGTCCCTCCCCAGCCTATTTTCATGGTGTAATAGTCTGTCTCTCCTTGACTGTCCTGTATGTACTACTGGTGGGGGATTGTTTGTTCTTCTCAGCATGGGACTTTTCCAACCACAACTTGGTAAACAGAACAGAGCCAGGACATTCAAAGTCCATTCATGTATCAAATGTCCAGGGGGAGGTGTGCCCACCTTAGGGCTGATCCCAGGAGAGAAGAACAATAAGACCCATGTTAGTTCAGTTAGTTGGATCTCGGCTGGAGAAGTATTAGGATATATAGCTGAGGCTGAATCCTAGAGCCAGTGTATGGATTATGGGACATTGAGGATCAGCTGCCACGTTGCTGGATTTGAGAACGCATCTGAGGACTGTTGCATTCTCCTTGGCGTCGGATTGCCCCAGATCTGTTTCCTTTGTGTGGACTCTAAAGAACCATTTAAATATTGGATGTTTTATGCTCCCTGCCTCATTAAATCTTCTTGGATTGTTCATCGGTCTGGTGTCCCTTACTGCTCTGTCGCATACCCCGTCACAAACTGGTGGCAGCGGCGGGATCAGAGCAGAAGCAATGGAGGACAATGGCCCATCAACGTCTCAAACCAGAACCTCAGGATACAGGAACTGGACTATGTCGAACCTCAAAACAAAGGCCCGTGAATTAGGAGTTGGCTACAAAGGACTCTCCAAGGACCTCAATTGAGGCTTTGGAAAACGCTTGCTTCCAAGATGGCACCGAGGAACAATTTCCACAGCAAGGACAGGAAAGACGGGAGCTGGAGGTAAATACCCAAAAAAGTCAATGGGTTGTGTGGTATGAGGAGGAGATGGCACTGCTTGAAGATGAGGTCACCATTGAATATAAGATGGATGCTATTTGCAGAGCTCAAGAGAGGGCATTGCTGGAGAGGAGGTTTGCTGTGGAAGCAGCTAGAGGCTCCAGACAAACTGTACCCACAGCACGCACCCACTATGAGGGAATTCTCCAGAGTGTC